>NW_022705543.1:4211139-4213251 GCF_011630105.1 Anneissia japonica
ACTGGCGCCACCAATGAAATATATATTGATCAAAGTTGGGCATCTTCCTTGTCGTCGCGTTGCCAAATTGTACTTTCATAATCATCATAGTAATTGACTATGACGTCAACATCAACATTAATAAATCGGGAAGGTTGAAGATGGCGATTTTGTTGCATTTCCGATTACGTCGGGGACAGCTAATGTGTAGCGATTGCTTTAGCGACAATGTAGCGATTGTATGGAAAGACGACATGTCGGAGACTGCTAGCAGTAGCCAACAGCGACTGCACTGAAAGCACTGTATTGACAGTGTATTTTATGAAAAATCGGTATATCATAAGGAAAATCGCAATCATGTGTGAGCTCGAGACCGGCTTTACTCAGTTCTGTTCTTTTTGTTATTTGTTGATGGGAATAGTATAGAGTATAGGCTTATAGTAATGAATTAAGGGTAATCATGGAGAAAAAACATATTCCTCCATGGGCCAATTATAAGGATACATTACTAGGCATAAAGTATGTTACCTGTGATAGGCTGTAGGCCTTCCAAATAATAATGTCCTGCACGTGTGTATTTTTTTCAGAAATAAAAGGAAAAGTATTGCATTTAAGTGTATTACGCTTTATTTCATTTTTGCATATGTGCAAATACATGCGTGCATCTAAAGCCCTGCAGGGCGGATACTTATCTAAAAGAATGTCGTAAAACAATACAAATCTGTGTTTTGAAAATAGATCAAACTCTCCAGAAACGCCAAATCTCCCTATGCCTAACTAGTAGCTGTGCGTCTAAAGGCCTAGGGAAGCCTACCTTTAGCCCCTAGGGCCTAGTCTGTATTGATTTCAAATGGCAATACGCAGCTTGTATTTAAAATAAGTCCACAAGGTATAAGGCTAAGACCTAGATAGATCGTCAATCAGGTTCATGAATAATTAAGTAGCAATATAAATTGAATATTCATTTAACGTGACCTGTATGTTATTGTCGATAAGGTCCAGTGAACACACACTTCTGCTGTCCTAGCCTACACACGAACTTTTCTTATATTTTATATATTTTTGTTATGTTTAAACGGTACTACTTTTAAAATCAGTGTAATAGTGCTGAAAGTGCCTACAGTGCAAGGAATAAATAACTAAATAATAAATAAATAAGGATTAATATATAAAATATAACAACACCCGCAGTAGCGGTGCCCATCTAAAGATTAATATATAAAATATAACAACACCTGCAGTAGTGGTGCCCGTAATGCAGTAGCGGTGCCCATCTAAGGATTAATTATATAAAATATAATAACACCTGCAGTAGCGGTGCCCATAATTCAGTAGCAGTGCCCATCTAAGGATTTAATATATAAAATATAACAACACCGGCAGTAGTGGTGCCCATAATGCAGTAGCGGTGTCCATCTAAGGATTAATGTATAACCTATAACAACACCTGCAGTAGCGGTGCCCATCTAAGAATTAATATATAAATTATAATAACACCTGCAGTAGTGGTGCCCATAATGCAATAGCGGTGCCAATCTAATGATTTAATATATAAAATATAACAACACCTACAGCAGTGGTACCCATCTAAGATTAATGTATAAAATATAACAACACCTGCAGTAGTGGTGCCATTAATGCAATAGCAGTGCCCATCTAAGAATTAATATATAAATTATAATAACACCTGCAGTAGCGGTGCCCATCTAAGAATTAATATATAAATTATAATAACACCTGCAGTAGCGGTGCCCATCTAAGAATTAATATATAAATTATAATAACACCTGCAGTAGTGGTGCCATTAATGCAATAGCGGTATAAAGTATAACAACACCTGCAGTAGCGGTGCCCATTTAAGGATTATATGAAATATAATAACACCTGCAGTACTTTCTTTTAATATTTATACTTTATTTGTCAGGATATCTTTTCACACAGTATCATTCATCATTTAAATTATAACATATCAAATCTTTTCAGAAGATACTTTTACGTTAAAAAAAAATTTTAATAGACAAGGTAATGAAAAAAAACCCAGCAAAACATTTTATATGTTAATCCTTAGACGGGCACTGCTATTGCATTATGGGCACCACTACTGCAGGTGTTGTTATATTTTATACATTAATC
>NW_022705543.1:4215273-4223801 GCF_011630105.1 Anneissia japonica
GTGTGTGTGTGTGTGTGTGTGTGTATGTATATTATATATATGAAAACGATATATGAAACGATTGCATACCTTGACATAAGAGGCTTAAAATTGTATTAGACGAATTTTGGAAACGCCTTCGGCCTATTAATGTTAGTCATATGAATAAGGTATACAGAACAGTATACCATATTCGTATAAACGCACCCCCACAGCCTCATCTTGGAATAAACGCCTCTCTCTGAACGCCCCCTAAATGATTGTAAACATATACTTAGACAGTAAGGGACGTTTATTTGAGTATATATACGTATCCATTTGACAACAAAAAATAATAATAAACACTTCCCTCGAATAAATGCCCGGTCAAAAACCCAGGAAGTTGATTCGAATAAATACAGTACGGTATACTGTATAATATAATAACGTGAGGCATTGTAATGATAAATATAAAATAATGACTTATAATATAATAAGGATAATAGAATCCGATGTAGTTGGTTCCATGCGTGCCTGACAGATAAATATATAAGCAGATACAAAAATTAAACGATTGCATATGTTGACGCACCGTATTTATTCGAATAAATGCCCTGGGGCGTTTATAAGAATAATAACAAGAACACTCAGAGAGAGCATATCTCCACCCACCGTCAATCCCTTTCTATAAAATAATTCCTCAAAAGTATGTTCTTCTTTCCAACCACCAACCGAAATCTACTTGAAAAAATTACACTAACACGAAGGTTTCATTTAGATAAATTGTTTAGTCTTTGAGATATCTGCTCTGCGACGTTTTGATTTGAATGGTCCATAATCAACACCAAAATGTACGCCAAACCACTTCACTTTTCGAACGCATGTAACGTTATCGGCGCAACTGCCAATTCCTGACTTGTACTAAGCTAACTGGCAAGTTTTACTCTTATAGCTGACAAACAAGATACATGCATTGTATTGGTGCTGAAATGGAAATAATTGGAAATAGAAATATGGGGATTTGATTTTTAGCGTCACATGTTTAATTGTAAAAATGAGTCAAAAATATTCCCAATAAGTTCCAAAAAAGTCAGAATGTATAATAAAACGCTGTACACATTTTTACTGTAATTGCACTAATTTAAATATTCATCATATAGCTATATGTTCCCGCCTACGGTAATACGGTAAACCTATTCTTTAAATGGTCCCCATATCACCCTACTTCGGATCGTGACCAAAATTGACACATTTCATTATTTTCATTTTCTATCTTCCTCCTTTCCTCTCCTTCTCTCTTTATTATTTCTTAAACTATTTCTGAGTCCTTTTTTGGTTCATTATACCTTTCTTTATCTTACGGTTGAGAAGGGTTTTTGAGGGAGCTTTATTCGAGGGAGGCTTTATTTTGCATAATAAGATTCTAGCAACAAACCAACAACCGATGAGAACCAACCATGGACCTATTAAGATCTTATTAATCTTATTAATAGGTCCATGAACCAACCAATGAGAGCCAACTTCATAAAACCTCCCTGTTCTGTATGCTAAGAAGCGACTACCTTTAACGCTGTTATGACACGACTTTATTTTGTAAA
Source organism: Anneissia japonica (assembly GCF_011630105.1). NCBI lineage: Eukaryota > Metazoa > Echinodermata > Crinoidea > Comatulida > Comatulidae > Anneissia > Anneissia japonica. The sequence goes on from NW_022705543.1 coordinate 4,216,830, forward strand.
CACACATGGATGGGAAAGAAGTAAGTTTATGAACTACAGTAATCCATTTCTAACTCAGAACTGCCAAGTTTTCGGAATGTTGCGTCTTGGATTTCGGAGGTCTGGCTTGGTGTATAAGGACACCAGAAGTATGACAACAACAAGAAAGGTAGATCTATGTGGTATTTTTCCACCTATCGCTATGTCGTTCAACGCGGACGAGAGTATACGATACGATCATCTCGAGGAGAACTTACGCCGCTGGAATACAATACCGTTCAAAGGTACAGTAGGCCTAGCTTAGGCCCTAGGCCTAGGAGGAGAGGCTAGGGCCGGTTGCTACTTATTTAAGCTCCTAATATATAGGCTTAGGATAGGCTTTATAACTGAGTTTAGTGGTGTCCGTTAGCTGTTTGTGTGCAAGTGATTCATGTCGATCTGTGTTTTAATTCATGGCAGAGGTCCAGGTATCCTATAAAAGGTTCAATTCAGTCAGCTTTCAGTGTGTGTGTTTTAACATTTTAAGTTGTCACCTTTGTCTGCCAGTATTATCCTCTCTTTCCTCTTTTATTACCTCTTCCACTTTTCTCATCCTACCATACCCCGAATTCTCCTCCACTTTTCTTTCTCCTTTTTTTCCCCTACAGTAAGAGTTATTTAAGTGAGAGCTGTACGTGTACCTAGTGCAGTTGAATAAATAATTCCATACCATTCACCCAATATTATTTTATTCACTTTGGCTGGAGATACGGTTCGGTATTTCTACTTCCATTTGCTAAAGGTACAGTAAGTGGCATTTACATCACCATCACCTAATGAAGTGCCGAAATGTGTATTGTACTTTTTGTCCTAATTACCCAGTACATCTCACCGCTCATCATGGGTGATCTGCAATGCCAGTCTTGAAAGATGACATCATGCACATTCTAGCACTTCATTGGGTGATGGTGATGTAACGCCATTTACCGTACCTTTAGCAAATTGAAGTAGAAATACGGTACCATATCTCTAGCCAAGGCAGTATTTTATTTCCCCATTCCTAATTTTTTTTTTCATTCACATTTCCACATATTTTACCTGAGAAAATTATTATTCATGCTTAAGGTTATGCAGTTCATGGGTCAAATGGAGAATTTGCATATCTCTCGAAGGAGGAACGGATAGATATTCTGAAGCATGTGAAACGTTTTGCAACAGACGACAAGGTAATCATTGCTGGAGCTGGATGTGAATGTGAGTAGAATTTTCAATGACAGGTGACTACCAGGTGTCACGCCCTTCCTTCTCCCCCCCCCCCTTATCAGAAATGCCAATTATATAAACGCACTGCCCCTCCCTAATAGATACATCAATGATGTAAAAACACTGCCTCACCTATTACTGCTGCTGGTGTAAGGACACAGCCTCCTCCCTGGGCCCCTCCCCCATATACGTCACTGGTGTAAACGCACTGGCTGTGGCCAAAATTACAAGTCCAGGTTCTTCATAAACCAAAGTATAAATGCACCCTTAATGAAAAGCATCTTTTGATTTCAGCTACGAGGGATACAATTCAGCTATCCAGTGAGATGGCGTCGGCTGGTGCTGATGCACTGTTAGTAATTACGCCTTGCTTCTACAAAAGCGGAATGACCAACCAAGCCTTATTACAGCACTATACAAAGGTAAATAGTTGTGAGTACATTCTAACTTTTGGGGGACCAGTTGTCAAAATAATGGTGCATGTTGTATTGAAGCCAATTGCTCATAATGAATCATTGATTGAAGTATTTTAACTTTAAATAATATTGGATATCAATGAATAAAATAACAAATATAGAATTAATGAGAGCTCGAATGTAATTGATAATATTGGTAATTTGAAATTAGGTTAGTTTTCCCTTCGTAGGTAAAAGTTAAGGTGGGAGAAAAACCCATAACTCGCAGTGTGATTGTGCTAAATTGTGTATGGGTGTGGTCCATGACTACTGAAGAGGCTGTAGTAACAGCGCCGTGTCTTACCACTAATCCACTCGACTTTATCCCACTCATCCCATCCTTTATGATAAAGAAAGAAGTATTATGTTGCTTTGTTTCAGGTTGCAGACAGTAGTCAAGCTCCTATAATATTATACAGTGTTCCAGCTAATACCGGCATTGATCTCAGTGTTGAGGTTATAACCAAACTTGCTGCCCATCCCAATGTAATAGGAGTAAAAGAAAGCGGTGGTGATGTATGTAATCACTTTAATTTTTATATATAGAACAACATACATTTAAATACCATCAGATGGTATCATGTATCAGTTCATATGCTGATGTTGAACATATAATGTACTGATGTTGAACTAATAATATTCAATATTCAATGCCACAGCATCTTCCAAATACCCACTTATATTCCTGGGTGGCAAACAGCGAAAGTCACTGACGAATTACAATTCAACTGCTTGTATACTCACAACCCTACTTGGTGTACTCCAGCTGCAGTGCAATAAGGACTGATGAGTAGAACCCTGAACTTAAGTTTGAGAGCTTGTACCACAACTACTTTCACATATTTTTATTGTTCCAAAACCAATCCATAATTACTCAGCCACTCCCATATAAATGTACTTCAGGAAACTAGGATTGAGTGTTGTTATATAATTATCTGGTAATTGAGGTTAGATCTAGTTTTAAATTCTATTTTATAACAGGTGGCTAAGATTGGATTAGTGGTCCATCAGACCAAACAGCATGACTTTCAAGTGTTGGCAGGCTCAGGCAGCTTCTTCCTCTCCGCATGCACTGTTGGTAAGTAAGCCTAGCATATGAGGGCAGTATTCAACATGGCAGTCCACATTATGTTAATTTTTGTAAGCTGCATTCAACATCAACATCATGTTTGATTGATACACTAAGGATAACCCACAAGTCATGAGACTTGGTTCCAGTGGTTCCAAAGAGTATACTGCGTTCTTTAACATGCACATGGGCCATTTTACACACAGGACTAACAGCTTAACATCTCATCCGAAAGATGGTGCGCTTTTGAAATTTGTATTTCAGCCCTTCAGCTGAAACACAAGGAGAGCAGCGATGGGAATAGAATCAGGGACCTAGAGATCTCCATGGTTCAGCGCACACACAGTGGCTACCACCAGATTAGCCGACTGACTGAAATAGTAATTTGTGTCTTCTATTTTCAGGTGCTGTAGGAGCTATTGCTGCCATTGCTAACGTCCTAGGCTCTGAAATGTGTCAACTTCATCAACTATTTAAGGATGGCAAAATGGAAGAAGCTGTCCGCTTACAGCATCGTATCATTGCCCCTAATGGAGCAGTAAGTTAAATAATTCATTCATTCATTAAATTCAGCTCACGTCTCGCAGCAACCCACATGAAAAAACCCAGGTTGAATAGGACCTTGAAAAGTGAACACATGATGCCTACAATTTAAAAAAGCAAATTTACTTGACGAGTTTTTAGCTTAGATAAGTATAGGTTGAGCAGTAAAGTTGTCTATTTTTCCTTGTTTCAATTTCATCCAGCAGGTCTGCTTTGACATCAGAAGACTGACATTACAACATCAATGCAATGTCTTTCTGAAGACCAATTTTGTATGAATCCTGCTGTGCACAGTGGCATCATTTATTAAAATGTCACAGTTGTGTGTACACTACTGTATAATATTCTAGATGTTAAAATTGGCTAACAGTGTGCAGAGCCAAAGGTGGTAACATTTTCAACAGGCATAAGAACATTGAGTGTGGGCTTGTACCTGTAGATATGATAATCTACTAATTAAAAATGATTCTGAATGAAAAAAAAAAAAAACGAAAAAAAAAAGAATATTTTTCAAATTTCTTTCATTTAAAAAAAAAATTTCTTGCATTAATCTAACATTTGTATAATAATTTCCACTAGTGTATGGTATGCAACTATTCTAACTGCTTATTATTAATTTTTTTTCAGGTTACAAGAATGTTTGGTGTTCCCGGTTTGAAGAGATCTATGGAATGGTTTGGCTATAATGGTGGCCCAATGCGCTCACCGCTTCAACCACTCACAAGTGAACAGGAGGCACTTATGAGGGCAGCATTCAAGGATAATGGATTCCTGTAAACCGTAGAGTTCACTATATATATTTGAGACTGATTCATAGAGCTATTAAACAACTAGAGTGCTGACAAGATGGCGAAGCAATGCAGAGTTATTTATGTGTACCATCCAAGATGGCGGTCGTAGTAAAGCGCCACCTTCAGGCTTAGTATACATATTATTACCATAAATAAGCCCTCTGACTGACTATTATTTCATTAATGATAATGAGTAATGGTAATAACAAATTATTAAACTATCGTAGCCAAAACGAGGCCAAGTGGAGCATCTTATTCAAAAATAAAGTACCAAGGAATGAAGATTAAAATCGTGTAGATTACACCCATACACCCACAACGCTCGAGTTTCGAACATACGAGTAACTAGCTGTACTGAACTGTCCGTGTAAATTGAGGGTGCAACTGCAAACGATGGTGCTTAGGCGAAATTTGATTGGCTAAATCTATGGCAGCCATCTTGGATGGTGCACACACACAGCTCTGCGTATTTCGAACATCGAATACATTGCAGTTATCGCTCTAGTATTCTTATTATATCTCTATGGACTGATTATGTTCTGGGAAAGCATTGTACTACCAGATAAGCCAATTCGTAGTTTGAACTGTGCATGCCCGTGTCAAGGTCATTTGACATAGGCAAACATACACACAACATAGGCTGCGCTTTGAGCACCATTGGTGGAGATGTGCACTTTATAAATCTCTATTATTATTATTATTATGTCGATTGACTTAGTGATGTTCCCTGGCTGTGGGTGTCTGTCACTGACCTGCAAATGGATTTCTGTAAACCAAAGAATTCACTAATCTTGCCTATACACAATTGTAGTGGTGGACAATATTAAAAATTTAAACATTTGAAAAACGTTTGCATTCAATGCACTTATTAAGAAGCCCTCTTTGGATTTGAAATCTATCAAAATATCTAGAGTGAAACCTTCTAATATTTTTATTGGGTTTTTTTGTGTTATCATAAATTAATTAATTTTACAGAATTAAAATGTGAAAAAATAATTATATTAATACGAAATCATGTGATCAACATCATGTGATGTGATCAACGCTTATCAGATCAAATTCATGTAATTATTTTATCATACTGTACTTGATTTTTAATTGTTAATTCTTAGAATTAAATTTTATATATAACACTGTATATAATAAGGTATGGTGCACTTTTATACATATTCATTCGTAAGCATGAATACTAACAAATTCTTGTACAGGAAGGCTTAATAATAATTTTAATTTTGATTAAATTATTATTATTAATAAAAGTTAAGTCTAAGTAAGCTTAGCACATTATATAATAATAAAACTGCTAAGATGACTTTTATTTCTGTTTTCAATTCAGTTTTAAGCTCACGATTGAGATGCATTCCTAAAAAAAATATGAGATGATTTTCTGTCAAAAAACTTGAGGCATTTGACTTGTTGAAGGAAATAAATATAAAACTATACTTCTTGAAAACCGTTTTGCAATAGTATTTTAGTATTTTTCAGTGTTGATTTGTGGGCGATGAATCAAAATCAATGGCAATCCATTCAGACTGCAACTACTGACACCCATCCATCGCCTCCGTCGTCGCTAAACACTCTCATAATTATGATAGAGATGTATTTGACAGTGTATACCAGGCTTTACAGACACCAGTGAGAATTGTTAGCCTATAAGTAATGCTACTAACTCATTGTACTCTACTGTAAGTGTAATAAATGATATTACTGAAAGTAGACCTATTGTATGCACCGTGCCATTGCTGAAAATGTATAGACAGCGCATAGGCATCCACGAACATCGTCATCATCGTCCTTAATTATCAAAATTATTCGTCATCAAGTCTTCTCATGTATCGAGGGGGTATTAAGGATTACATAATGTTACATCGACTGATAGTGTCTCTGATTCGCTCTATAACCATGCCTCGATAAGTTCCAGCCTCCAACATCTCCTGTTTTCGTCTCCGTTTTTCTTCAATCAGAAGCTTCTGTCGCTCGATCTTTTCTCGTTTTTGTCGATCTATTTCGTTCTGTCGATCGATACACGCCATTGCAAACATCTTGAATTCTTTATAGTCAAGCGCCTGTAAAAATAAGAAACAAAGTTGATCCAAACAACTGATGATTGGGCAGTTTAGTAACAGCTTCACAGAGCTTCTAGAGATAATCGCAAGATTCAATACGCTGTTGGTAAGAGGGAACGAATCTTTGATATACTGGAGTACTTGCTTGCTCTTAAACACACAACTAGTGTGACACGAGACAGCGACCTAAGAAGTTATGGTCTTTTTAGGTATTTAGATGTCTATTAAAACGATTGTTCGTCAAAAATTGAAAACGTTTTCATATCTATTTTTTCCCTAGTGTCTCCAGGAAAGCTCCGGGAAAGTTACTATTTATGACGAAAATAAAACTTGAAACTCTACCACAAAGTCTGGTAACCAGGAGGTCAATAATTAAAGAATTTTCGTAGATTTTAGATGGATTTTAACTGAAACAAGTAGAGAGAGGCCAACTTGTTGTATCACCAACCGAAATGAATTTCTCTGGTGCAAAAGTCAAGCATGTCTTTGGCAATCAGACGTCTCTAGCTGATATTTAAATACCAATCGTTTTGTGTGTCATTGGCAATCAGACGTCTCTAGCTGATATTTAAATACCAATCGTTTTGTGTGTCATTGGCAATCAGACGTCTCTAGCTGATATTTAAATACCAATCGTTTTGTGGACAACGCTTTAAAGCAAAAGAGCAAATATTGCTGGACATACTTAGAAACCAAACACTCCTGAAGAGACAAACCTCAAACCGTCACGTTTCCCGACACTATCGCTATAGACAACAGAACAGGGACGAATCCAGAGATGTCCAAAAAGGGGGGGGGGGGGGGGGGCCGATCTCCCTGCAGACTGT
>NW_022705543.1:4224114-4311965 GCF_011630105.1 Anneissia japonica
GTACGTTGGGCACGAAGTATAGGAAACTTGCATGGTTAAAAAGAAGGGCGCCGCCTACGTTGGGCACGACTTCCGCCTCATTTTTACAATGCGAGAACTCTATCTTGTATTTCTAGTATCTTTGCTAATACTGTACATTACGTACGTACGCATAGGAGACACTACGCGAGTGTCATTGGTCAAGTGACATGTATGCAGATTTCATAGATAAGTGTTTGATAGCTCTATGGCAGATTTATATCATCAAAGATCTTATAAACACAAGATAGCGTTCTCCGCGATTTACGCGTAACAAATAGAAGCGTCGATTTGGCACAGAAAAGTAATCAGTTTTGGGAGAGGGTGTCCTAGTGGTTTCCATGGACTGAGATAGGGTGTTCGCGCTACGCCGTAAGTTCGTTAAGTGCGTTAATTTGTTCCTTGTGTTCTAATAAAGAGAGGGCGCATTGTAAATCGGACGCTTCTAATTGTTACGCGTAAACGTAAAGTCGCGCGGCGTACGCTATGGTCAGAGCGGTCAAGGTTCAAAAGTTTTCAATTTTGCAAGAGGGCACCGTTCATGCGTTATACAGAATTTGCACGCGTATCGCGGAGAACGCTATCTTGTGTTTATAAGATCTTTGATATCTATAGAGATGTAATAAGAATAATAGTTGTTTAATAGCTCTATGTTGATATCATAAACAAAAAAGCTGAGGACAGTATAGTATTGTGCGTTACGGCTCTGGTGCGTTATTATCACGATGACGAACTGCTACACAATGTTTCAACATGGTTTCAACAGACGCAGATACATGTACAGTATTACACACGAGTATACAGTAGCAATAATGTAACATCTGCTCGTCGAGGGAATTAGAAAAATATTTTAATTTTTTTAAAGACTTTCTCCATGTTTTTGTTTGTTTATGTTCAGAATGTTCCCTCCACGGTAATGCCACGACGATTTAATGAAAATGATGATAGTTTGGAGACAAAAAATAAAAACAGACAGACACAAATAATGCTTTTTTTTGCAGTGTTATAATTCTGCTTTCTGGGCTGTTAGATTACGACCATAGTACAAAAACCGCCATAAGCACACGCACACACCAACTCTTGGATACTTAAAATCTACGTTTACAGTCATCACCTCTTCCGTAACATCCATATTATTTTTAATAAAAACAATATCATAATGATAATAGTAGTAGTAGTAGTAGTAATAGTAATGATAAGCACGATCATAAACTGAATAAACATATACCGTAAGAGTTGTGTCGATTCTCATTAAAAATCCACACAACTCGTGAAAAAATTACGATTGTTAATGTCTACAGAGGGCGCCCTTTAAATCTAGAAGCCAAAAAAAAAAAGTAACATCAATTCCCAAATTTACAAGCTGGAAGATATGGCAAATACTTATTGATTCACGGTCATTTTTACACAACAATCTAAAGCTAACATCCCATGACAAAATGGAGATGAACAGACCTGTAGTTTAACAATATGAGAATCTTTTTCAATTTTTTTTGCATGATTGTGTATTATTTCTCCCTTACTGAGGGTGAACAATTTCTTTTAAGATCATAATAATATAATTATCATTATTATTATGTAAAACATGTAGCTGTTAAAAATGGAAGCAAACATTGATTGAAATCAGGAAGAAAATAACAGCGGAATTAAATTGAAAAATGGCCAAGCAAGGAGGGCAATCTTTGATGATATCACTTAAGTTATCGGTTGCTCTAGTAGTATTTATTAACAAACCTGATCAACAGTTAAAAGCAAACAATTAAAAAAACGAAATTAAAATGTTAAAATAAAATAGCAACATGGATTATTGAATCTGCACCCACATTACATCTGAAAAGCACCATAACATTTCTAATAATCAAAGCTTACAATCATTCTATAATGGTTTTTAATCATTTATAGAATGAAAAACTAGGCAAAATTAATATACGAAACTCAATCAAGGTATATCATAGCGGGTTTGAATAAAAAACCCATTGCTTAACGCTAAGAAAATTGTAAAAAATAAAACCCTTAGCAAATTTCATTTAAAACCAAGTGTTTGCATGAAACACAAATGCTTGACACTAATTATAAATGTGTAGGAATACAGATTCCATTGTACAGTTACAAGGTATGGTTGGCAGAATAATATTATATTTGTACCCAATGTTTTACAATTGATGGGCAGGATTTTTTAAGTTGTGTTGCATATTAAAACAAAACACATCAAACACAAAAGTGGTAGATACATTTCCTACCACCTCATTTGCATAATTCAAGAAAAAATAACCAACAAAAAAGTTAAAAAAGAAATTGCAAATTAAATAAAAAAGATATGTAATTTCAGTGCAACAGAATTTTAAAATGTATTTCCAAGCTGGGAATTTTGTAGAGTATTAGTAATGTAATATTGGATTAATTCGACACAGCAAAATAATTATATTTTGCAGTATATTCTGTAAATTTTAGTTACGACAATTGTATTTGTTAGGTCTGAATGAAATACCATTAAAAACCTCTAATATTTCTATAGGGCTTGAGCCGTAAGTAAATATAAATTAAATTAAACATACCATGTAATTAATAAGGTACATGTTATTTTTTTTTTGTTTAAGTCTACAATGCCATTACAAGTGATACACACTCCATATTGTCCATTTTAAACTACAGATAATTGAAAAGAAGCTTACAATATTTGTTTTTTTTTTCCATTCTTATCATACATGCCCCAAAAACTCTGGATATGTGATTGTCCAAATTCTAATGCTATAGCAAAATACCACAAGCATAAAAAAAATCAATATCATTCTGATTAATAAGCTATCAAGAACTTGGTCCATCACCCGCAACTAAGATGTATACGATATCTAGTCCCCTAACAACCTAGACACAAACAATATTAAATTTGGTGCAATAACATTTCTTTGGATTTTTGTTAACATACATAAGACATAAGCAGCATGGCGAGATAACAAGTATACATATGACTTAGCTCTCTGCAAAGGCCTTTGCATTACATACACATTAAGAATAACAAGCAAATTTCAATGACACAAGAAAAATAAAATAAATTAAACAAACATCCCAATAACAAAAAAATCCCAACATACACAATTTTACTCATGAAAATACCCCTTAAAAATTTATTCCTGAGAAATGGGCAAGTTTGGAAAAACACTATTTTGCATGTAAAGGATACTGGGGCTTTTCTAATGAGTTTCTTGCAAGCACTCACAAGCACATGAGTGGATCTCGCAAGCCAATCAGCTTGGGTTTGATCAAAATTCCTAATGGCTATCAAATTGGTCAATAAAGCATTTGGGAACTCAATGTCAATACTGTAGTTGAATAACATATCGATATAACTGATCGCAACTAGAATACAAACACGCTACTTTCCAAAATAAGCAATAAGAAACCAAAACTGAAAGTGAATAGCAAAGGAGAAATTACACAAAAGATAAAGTCAAATGCAAGATAAAAAGATTTGAAAATCTAAAAAAGATCAACTCATCTTAAACAAAAATTTGAATGTATTAATTTATCTAACATTGAATACACAATATCAAGAAACTGAATAGATTAGATTTACAAAGTGGAATGCAATATTTCAACAACTTATAGACAATGCTAAAATAGCAAATAGTAAAAAAAAAAAACAGTTCCCAAATGTTTCTCAATCATGACATTATTGCTAATAAATCCCTTTGATGTCCCTATACCAAAAAGAATTGTTTAAAGAAGTGATGACCAACTGTGGAGTTATAATATCAGTTAATACCTATCAGGGGACAAACGTGAGGGCAGCCTAGTGCTTCTATCTAAGTATAACATACTTATTATAGTGAGCCTAATTGTTGCAAATTAAGGGTAGCCTGATAAATGAGGATGTTCTAGAGCTGCTAATCCCTCTTTCAGTGTGTTGGCAAGAAAACTCATAAAATGTAGAGCCACAAACAAAAACACCAATTTCTTCCAAACTGTTGTAACAATATTTAAATTACAGTATTTTTGCTTTTCTTTAACTGCTTAGATAGGCAGCATTCAAATGCAATTCAAGAAACAAGCCCAGCAAACACCAAACAACACGAAAACCTTCAAAATTTCAAAGGATCACAGACAAGTCAACCAGGTTTACAGGTCAACCTGGGTCTATGGTATATGATTATTGTAGGCAACCAAAAGAACAACTACTGTAGTTGTAAAGCGACTACAGGAAAGTGTGAAAACTTCAAATTCACATTTACTGTTCGCCATCAAAGAACAACCGCATTAAAGTTACATTAAAACTAGGTACCACCACCATAATAAACATTTGCAAATGACCTAAACAAACCTCTAATTAATTTTGATGTGAATAGAGCTTTTTAGCCATTTCAGTTTTACACAGGCAACTACAATCATTTTGTTTATGTGAATCACAATGTTTGTCAATTATGAAATGTTCAAGAAAATTCTGTGATGACTATTTCATATTTGGTAGTACATAAGTATAATGTGAGGAAAGTGACAAAGATCTATATGCCATTGATTTACAATGCTTGTGTTTAGATAGCCAGTTAATTTATAAGCTCATATTGCTCTCTACAAAAACCATAAATCCTTAGTGACGTTACCAAAACAAATGTGAGTGCAAGGTCTTCTTCTGAACATCCACAGGAACACAATGTCTCCCTCACGACAACAAAGTTGTGTTTGTAATTCACAATTATTTTGAACAATTTACGACTATTGTATGAGAACATGCTTAGGCATAAATATATATGCAAGACTTATTTTTTGGCTGGCATACTGCCTTTCTTTACTTGCCTAGCTGATCACATTAAGCTTGTTTGTCTACGTCTAGATATTAACCAACGTCTACCGCTATTTTAGCCCATAGAAGACCAAACCACACAATATCAGAACCTTCAGAGATCATTCATGTAATGCGAACGTACAACACTATGTATCAACTGGACCACAAACTACAAACCCCTATGTTTTGCATATTGAATAGCAAGACTACACTTCTTGGTTAGTATTAAGTAGAAATCCTCATCTGGAAACCGTATCTAAGCTTATTACTGAATTTTATACGTCTTTATTTATTAAAACACCATGGAGAAACCTGATATGAGAAACAAAGCCATTTAAAACACAACACTTTACTTAACATGGATAAAAAATAGGACAGTATGGGTTATGGAATAGACAAGTATTATCTTTGAAAGTTTAAAATAATAACAAAGGCATTTTGAGATAATAAAATATAATTTAAATAAATGTAAACCCTAATACATAAATCTATGCCAATTAAGTTGGTATTAATTAGTGTTCAATCATTATGTGTGACAAAAGCAAGTTTCAATAAGTAATCATTAATTGTATAAATTGAAATAAGCTAAAACAATGATGTGATACATGTAGCATAGTGTATGTCAGTGGTACATTAATTTGACTCGTCTAAGTTGCATTAAAATTACATTATATTTTTTAGTCTATTTTATCCTGTGAATTATATGTTAATTTTGTTTATACAAGGTTTTATAAATTCTTCTAAGTTTACTATGACATAAAAACACAATATTAATTATATGCAATGGATAAATTAATAAGACAAACACATCCATTAATTAATTGATTCCATTTAGTTATTTAAAAGGCACATTTTCTGATCAGCTAAACTAATTAAAGTATACCATTAATATCCCTGGTATGTATATATTGATGATCGTAGTGAACAGATATAAGCAAAACAGTTATAGCACAATATTAGTAGTAATTTTACCAACACATACATTTTAGTATTCCTCCAATCAAACCAATCTTAACGACGACTTGTAATTAATCACACTAATTTGTTAGTAATGAGGTAGCTACGTAGATACTAGCAGCAAAATAAACACTTCTATTGTCTTTTTTTTCATTGGAACATCTTTGTAAAATTTGAGCAATTAAATTATTTTAATGACAATATTACTTGTGATTGGAAATTCATCAATAGGGTGCTTTAATCAAAATTGATTTATTAATCCAAATTTCACAAACTTGTTCCAAATATTTTATCGCAATTTTTGTTTACTAATTGTTCTCCTGTGATAAAGAAATATAAAAAACTACAATACATGTAACAGATATCATTCTAAATATGTGTGTTACTTTTGTTATCTTTTCATTCCCTTATGTAAAGAGTGCATATTGAGTTGGAGAGTACACAGCAATTTTATCCATCTCAGTCAGATTCATCTACACCTATAGATACATATTGCAAATTACTAAGTAAAATTGTTAAAAAAATTTATAAATACTGTCATATCATAAAACTCTAAACACATGCAAAACAAAATGTGAATAGGCTTGAATGTGATTTGGGCTAAATGTTAGTTAAAAATAGAAGTATATTTGATCGAACCTGCCCAAGTAACCTAATTAATCTCTATTACTTCAAAGCATGTTTTAATATTTAAAATATTAGTTAATTGCTTTTTTCTTTCATAAACCAGATACATAATTGTTAACATATTTCTTTACAAGCAGCAAGAATTATTTTCTGCACAATGCACATGGACACATATGCCATATAAACACATATGGCATATGGAATAACTTGCCCTAAAAAGTGCATTCTAAATCTGTGCTTGTTACTTTTAAAGCCTGGTTACAGCTACTTGAATAGTGAACATATTACAATACACAGTCATATTCCTTTTCAAAATTCCATGCATATACTTTATATATTTAACTTTTTCTTGTGCTAGTTAATAAAATTCCATAGATGTGATATATGCTAATTCATTTCTACTATTTCAATTAATTTGAACAAGATTTTATGGAAAATATGTCCACAAACTCACCAAGCAATCAAATTAATCCACCATTATTATTGGTAAAATTTGAGTTGTTAAATAATAATTTAAGAAATAAATCAAAACATTAATAGAAATTATTACCCTGAATTAGTGATACTGAGTGTGAGCGATGCTCACGGAAGCGATCCTCATGAAAGAGATGCTCATTGAAGCTATGCTCATTCAAGCGATGCTCATGTAAGCAATGCTTGTGAGAGCAATGATCATCGCATCACATTTAAAGTGCTACACTGCACAACACCTCAAATTAAAAGTTATTCATAAAACTATAAAAAATAATGATTTACAAAAAGCATCCCCTGCCATTAATTATTAAGATGGTGCCCGCAACTTTAGATGATGATGTTAACAAGAATAATGCCCTGCTGACAAATCTAAGCATGTATCTCCAATGCAGACATCCACACTTAATCGAAAATTGTTACCAACATTTTAAGATTTCCAACATACTATTTCTGATTCAAGCAACTGCATGTTGGTTGGGTGCACATTTGTGGGGTGGGGATGGGTGGAGTACAAGTGTTGGATAGAAAAGATTAAAACTAATGTGGCTGATCCTCTATGTAGCATAACCACATTAAGTAACAGATGTTACATTGGTGTTCACAAACCTAAGAACATGCAAATTAACTATATGCTATCAAAGAGCTATTTAATAGAATGTATGCATGAAAATCCAGTCCATAAACGTCTAGTATCCATATGCATGCATTAAGAATATAAAATTTTAAATTTATAACACCAAATAAATTCTAGTGGACGTAAATTATAAGAGGTGAGGTCTACTACAAATTAGGAAGACAGCTTTGATTGAATGATCAATGTGGTAACTTTTACAACCAGATAATGGATACATCAAGCATGGTAGACAATATAAATGAATGGCTAGGTGAAGGAATTTAGTGTGAGCAGAGAATAAATGAATTGAATTTTTTCCAAGCAGTGTGACCTAATTATCATTTTATCTTCTGAGTTCTACAACAATAAATACCGGATAATTCATTATATTCATGTGCTTTGGTTAGTTTACCACATATAAGAACACCTCTATTGTAATAATATACAACATGCATAAATGAATTTCAAAAAATCAATTAAAACTCACTAAACCAGTCTACAAAAAATCCATTAAAAATTGGATGGATATTATGGTAGTATAAAATAATAATTTTGGTATCAAATTTGATCAATATTTATGGACAGTTAAGTCCTCCATAGTATGTTGGAAGTCTTAAAAATAAAATTTAAAGAAAACATCTAACAAAAATATTTCTAAAAATTACGTATCTATTGCTATTATATTACGATTCTTTTTGCAAAAAACAACACCCTATTGATAATACAGTACTGATTAAATCTATAGTGAAAGGGTCTAGCACAAACATATATAATTAACATTTTTCAAACAAATAACAACCAAAAAAAAAAGCATTAAAATCAACATTAACATAAATCCCCTATAAATACTGATTGTAAGATAGTTGGCATTAGATACATTCAAAGGCATTTTTGGAATACAAAAAAACTTAGGCACTAAATTTTTGTGATTTAAACTTGAGATTATTACATACACAATACATGTGAAGTTTAAAGGTGCAGCTTATTATTATAATAATACGTAACACTTGGCAAACAGCCATATATGGATATATATATTCCATATATGGAAATAAATTCCTTATATGGAAAAATAAACATTCCCTATATGAACAAAGAAAAATATACGAATAGATAATCCATATATAGAAAAAAATATGAAAATCGATAATAAAAATATGTTATTGTTCCATGATTGGAAGCTAATTAATCAATAAACGAGTTAATTAATCAGGTAATTTGGTCACGACCACCACAAGCTTATAAAGAGCAGCACAGCTAACCCTATCATATATTGTGCTATAATCTGCAAATACACTCGATTTGGCTGATCAGCCATTTGAACAGCTCAAAGAGAAAATAACAACAATCAAGCCAACGGCTGCAATAGGACACGACGTTGATGCTACACCCCCGAAGGTGACAGGAAGCATCTGCAGGTGTCCGTTCAATGGACTCATTCTGTTGTGTTGCCCAAGTCGGACGCATCGGCACGGCAGATCGGGCAGGTGCGGTTCGTCTTCAGCCACTTGTCGACGCATTTGGCATGAAATTCATGGCTGCACGGAAGAACTCGCAACAACTGTCTTGTTTCAAATTCAGACATGCACACAACGCAACTAAACAAGAGGAAATGAAAACAAAATATGAAATAAGTCAACATGTAAATTCATTTGTGAAACTGATTTTGGTTTGTTAACTTAACACCTGAATAACAAACAATATTCAGTTATTAGCAGCAAGTAATTTTAATTTGGTTTTATAATAATAATTTTGTAGTTATGTTATCGTCTCTGATATATACATATATTTGTAAATATATGCCATTATTATTATCAGCATGAAAATATGATAAACATCAAATAATATAATTATGTTTGTGGGTCAAATATACTGTACTTGTAG
This sequence comes from Anneissia japonica, assembly GCF_011630105.1. Classification (NCBI taxonomy): domain Eukaryota; kingdom Metazoa; phylum Echinodermata; class Crinoidea; order Comatulida; family Comatulidae; genus Anneissia; species Anneissia japonica. The sequence continues at coordinate 4,233,468 of NW_022705543.1, forward strand.
ATATAAAAATTGAGGCAATAAAAAATAAGTATATGATGACGCTAACATCTATCTAGGTTTGTTTATGATGGAATAGGCAAGCATTATCGGATTGGAGTACTTAAAATAAACTGAGAGTCTTAATTGGATCACAGGCCTTGCTGAGCAAACTGATTTAAATATTGACTAATCAGAAACTCTGTTAGATAAAGGTTAGAACATAACATTACCTCATTGCTTTGTGATAAACCTTGTTAACATACTAAGATGTATGGAGGAGATAAAAGAATGACTTTGATCGTTACAGATAAGACAAGAGAATGCAGATACAACCTAACAGTCAAGATATTAATATTGAGGCAGTCATTATTACCAAGCTTATGAAGGATTATATAATCAAACAATATTACCAATTGTATTATTAATATCATTATTATATATTATTATATTATTGTATTATTATATTAATATATATTGTGCTATAATATTTTATAAGTCAATCGTGACGTCATCACTGCAACTCCCAATGTTATTTGCCTATCCCCACATTCCAATAATTTTTCAATAGTGGACGCTTGGCTTGATTTTTTTGGGTTTGTGTGCGGAAAAAAAATCCTCATTTCGTCACCGCGAAGACATCGCACACCGCGATGAATATTGAATTGTAATTGAAAATTACTTTCGTAAAACAAACTTAATTAGAACCCAAAGAAAGTTACTTCAAATTCAATATTAAGTATGAACAATTAAGGAAGTCATTGAATCAATGAACCCTATTAAACAAAACAAAGTGAAATTTATTAGCAATATTCTAGACCTATTTTAAGGACTCAAGGAACGAAATTAGATGTAGGCCTACGGCCAGGAAGGAGGCTGCTGAGGCCTCCTCCTACTACTAGCTAGGCCATAGCTAGTTATGAAATCATCTCACGATTTTTACCTGTCTGCACCGACCAAAAAGGTATGTGACTGTATTCTCTCTTGAATGCTGAAATGTTTATTTCTTTGACGAATGTCTACCAAAATAGCATTACAAACAAGTTTTTCTAATACAAATTACAATAGTTATTCATCGTATCTGTTACTACGTATCCGTACTGCTGATGTGTAGTTAACGCGTACTGCTGGAGCACAAATCAGCATACACACAGCTTAATGTAAATATGCACACAGACTGATCATATCACTATAGCAACCGATGACTGCTACAACAATAGTTGGTTATCAAAAACTAACATTAAACGATGGCGATTGACTTATAAAGCAATTAGTAGAGCATGCATCGTACACTAATGGAAAATTATTATACTTAGGTTAGATTTAATGCATTCAAAAATTTCCTTCAGGCCTTGCAGTCCCTCAGAAAATTTTTTCAAGCATTAAATCTAACCTTCGTATAATAATTTTCCTATAGTGTACTATGCGGAGCTCTACTAATTGCTTAATATTATATTACTAAATTATTATAATTGTTATTATTATAATATTAAATTATTATTATTATTAATATTGTCCTTATCATCATCATCATTTTTATTAATATAATAATCAATTTACATAATTATCATTACATATAAAGTGGTAAATTGAGATCAACAAACATAAATTATTATTGTCATCAATGTGATGTCAATTACTTTCATTAACATAATACCTGTCACCTTATAAAATTCTATGCAAATTACTGAATTATCAATGATGCCTAAACTTTGAATTATAATTTTCATTATAAAATAATTTTATAATTATTTTAATTATAATATTATCATTACTATTATGTTTATTATTCTTGAGATACATGTTGTTTTCATGGCATATTGCAATGTTAGAACCTACCATGTTTGGTCATTATGGGATTTGTGTGTGTCAGGGTTGTAGCGATATGATGGTAACTGATCGATGGCTGATTTCGTTAAACCTTTTGGTTTTGCTTCACCGAGTCTTTCAGCTAGGTTTAACAAAGCCTGGAAAAGCAAGGGAAGAAAAAGTTATAACAAATATAATTAAGAACATAAATAATAGTGAAAATAGTAATCAAAGTAATAATAATAATAATAATAATAATAATAATAATAATAATAATAATAATAATAATAATAATAATAATAATGTAACTAACACCTACCTTAAGGGGAACTTAGACAATGGAAAAAAAATAACATGACGTTAAGGGGAAAATAACAAGAAAGATTTGTCCTTTAAGTCCGACTTAGTGCATATAGTAAAATAATAATAATAATAATAATAATAATAATGTGTATCTCAAATTAAAATTTACAAGGAGACTGAAACAAACCATGAATTTTAAAAACAAATATGATGAATAATGTTCTAAAAATATTAAAAACTTATATTTAAAATATAATAATAAACATACACTTTGATTTTCTGCATTAAAAAAAAACAAAGCTTACCTCATAGTTTTCTACTTCTGCATTTTCATTGTCCAAGTTAACTCCATATGCTGTTGGAGCAACTGATGCATTGGGTACACTTTTGAAAGAAAAAAAATAATTGTAAGCCTCCTCAGTCAGTGATAAATAATCAGCGCCCTCTCCTATCCAACATTATAAATTATACATATTCATAATTTAATTTTAAGGTGAAATTATCTTGACAAAAAATATAATGGGGCAAAGATAAATGAAAATTTTAGTAATTCTTCCTCATTAGTATGACAATGAACCCATGTGTAAGGTAATTTGCATAATATGCATATAAAGTAATGAAAGTCGCCAGATGAAGAATCGGCGATGTTGATTAGAACTTTAAAGGATGCTCATAATGTTGGCATTGTTCTCATATCATGTAGACAATTACTTAGCTAATCACCATGAGCACGGTGTATTTTAACAGTGTGTTGGTCTATCATCAAATTATGAAGATAAAAACTACATATTCCATCTTATATTACAGTGTATCATTTAGGTATCACATTTCCATATCCATTATGTTTATATCTATGTTTTCTTAACAAAATTTTATTTCATTTCACTTATAAATACATGTACATATGTAATAACATTATATATTAGCAATTAAACAAAATATTTAGTACAAAATAGCACTCAATTGTAAATAATTATAATAATATAAATAGCAGTAATATTAATCATCAAAATCGGAACAAATGATAATTATACAGACACAATTATTATTTAATTATAAATTATTTATGAAACAATGAATCCTTTCTTGAAAATGTTTGTATTTGTAGTAACAGAATTTGTTTTAAACTGATATAACATCAAATCTATCAAATCAGTATATGCAATGAATTGGGATAAAAATCATTGTTTAACATTTTGTTTTCGATAATAGTAATCCACCAAAGAAAAACACTCCCTGTCGTATCATTGCATTAAGCTTGCTCGACTTCAGCCATCAGCGAATCTCCATGTACGTCGATTCGTGATGGATTGATTACAGGTTCGTTTATAGTCCGATGAGTCATTCGTTTTTTTTTTCTTTCACTAATCTCGTCTCAATATGTAATCAAACATGCAGCTAACTACCACATCCCTGGATATTCTACTCTCTGTTTACCTATCTTTCAGCTTCAGTTCTGTTAAAATTTTGTGTCTTGGAATATTATTGATGCATTTGTAATGGTTTTGATAATTACTTTAATAATCATTCAGTCTCATTATTTCCTTCAAGTCAATGTCACTGACATACTGTGATGATAAAAACATACTTTTATGTTTTATATAATAAACCATAAAATAATGATAATGGGAAGTAATATCAATGCAATAAGTATTATCATCATTACACAATTATAATAATGAAAATATGTCAATATATGACTGTAATCATTAAAATGCATCAAACTATGTTCCAACATAATTGTTAAAAAAATATATATTTGAATTCTATATTTCAAATTTTAAATCCAAGTTATATTTCTTGAAATCGTAATTAGAGCTTGTAGTTCAAGAAAATTTTCTGATTACATCTTTCTGAGTACAATCGTAAAATAGATTATGTTGTAATTTTCAGTGTTGTGGCAGGTTAGACTGTACACTAGGGTGGAAGATTTCATTCTGTCTAAGAAATACTTTCATTTGAAAGACAAATGCATAATAGTTTGTTTATTCAATTAAGCAATTCTCAATATCAGAGTTTAACAGTCTTCTGTGGTTCTATTGAAATACTGGAGAATGATCCTAAATCATCATTAATAGTGTCTCCATCATTAGTCACTAATAATCCTCATAGTAATACTAGCTTAAGAAAATAAAGGATCATTTAACGCAACATGGTAACTCTACTAGGAGTCAGTTCAGTTGTATTATAGTTTTTTTTACACTAGGTAGGTACCACAATAGCATGTTTCCAGTGGGTGCTCAATGAACACATCCATTTTTTCTCTTCTAGCAAATCAATACAAAGTGTAAAGTGCCATAATATTTTCTATGTGATATAATATTAAATGAATATTAATATAAATTGAGCATTAATTGATTAGGCAACAGATAAATAAACAAATTTCAATGTAGGTGTATATTGAGATATCAATTTGGTTGTACTTACATGTAGTGTAGAAGAAGCCCACTTGTATACGTTGGCTGAGGTGGAACCGGTGGGCTACGCCACATACCTCGGATCTGTCTTCTTGGGTGTACATTTGGTCGACTAAGTCTTGGATGCTGAAAATGGGAAAGCAAAGTTATTTATTTTTCAGAAATACAAAAGATAAAAAAATTAAAATAATAATATATACACATGATATATCTAACAATTTCATCCATTTATCAATCAATTACAAGCTAAAACAGATAATTTAATAGAAATTCAGCTATTGCAATCTATACATATATACACACACATATATATATATACATTATTATACACATCTAGATGTGTATAAGAGACAGACATTCATGTGGTCATCACAATAGCAATGTATTATCAACACACGGATACAGTCATATTAGATATAAAAAATAATAAAACAAAAATAATTTTAAAAGGAATAATTAAAATATTAAAAATGAATAATTAACAGGGAAATTTAGGGGTAGGGGAGGAGGGCCTGGCCCCCCACTCCCATTTGGGATGTCAAAAAAAAGAAAAAAAGAAGGATAAAGAAAAAAATAATAACCCAGAACGCCAAAAATTTTATTTTCGGGCGTCTAGAACACAAAAAGTTTGCGGGGGCTTCCCCCCCCCCCCCCCCTTTTCCCCCCCCCCCCCCCCGCTTTTGGACATCTCCGGATCCGCCCCTGAATAAAAAAAAATTATATTTAAAATATATTAATAGGAATCAAACACACCAGTTTTCTAATTCCAATATAAAATGCTTTCTCTCATATGAAATAATATTTAAAACAAAACCAAAAATGTCAAAATGGTTAAGAAATTTTAGACTCACAAAATGTCAAAACTGTTATGAAGATATTTGGGGGGGGGGGGTCAAAAAATGTCTAAATGATAACAATATTTTGGAGACCAACCCACCACCTAAAAATGAACACAATAATAAAAATTTCTATTTACCATATGCAAAACATCGGCTGCTGGATTTCGAATCATACTCTCGGGCAGCATGTGCATAGGGGTAGATTGATTCAACGAGTGCGTATGTTGTAAGGAATGCACATGGTGAAATGGTGCTGGCCGTTCTGATATTAGCTCCACTTCAGGTTGCCGAGCATGCTAGAAAAAGAAGATAAATTTTTGTAAAAAAACAAAAAAAAAACAAAAAAAAACAGAATATGATAGGATCCATTTTGAACATAAGAATTAAATTCACATTTTTAATTATCCATAAACATAATATTACCTTGTTGTGTATATAAACAAATATGAAGCAGAAAAGATGATAAAATTAGGCCGCATATCATGCGTCTTAAATTACAAGAACATACCAGGAAAATATGAATGTAGCACATCATCATCATCATCATTACTATATTATGAAATAAATTTTTATCTTATTCATGCACTACCTATAAAATACAAAATACCAAATATGAGTGTGTTTTACAATTTTAAAAATAATAAATAATAATAATTGTTTTTCCTTTGCTTTTCTAAATAAATAAAAAATTTTTTTTTATAAATTCACAAAAACTTTAGGACAATATCTATTGGCAGCTGCTATAAAAACAATTTCATGCTCTTTTAATTACGTAGAGCATACGATGCAACTGAAATTGATTGAATAAGTGGATTTAGATGTCTTGGTGAATAAGTGATTAACAGTACACAACTTGATTTACAATTTCTTGTACTGGACAATACCTTGTCCAACAACACTTCATCTCAGGCCGATCATGGCTAAATTATTATGGAGATTGTTGTTTTCCATCTTTCTCTAATTTATCAAACACTAATAAACATAGCAAAGGGAGATCAACTGTTAAACCAGCAGTGATGTGTTCAATTCCCTATAGGTTCTTTTTAGATCTTTTTTCAAGTATAGTCTATAATTGCAGGAGATGAAGTGAAAATTATTGTTTTCATTCGATTTAGGATTTTGATGTGACAGAAAATTGGAACATTTTCAAGCTGAATATGGTAAGAGAAATTAGTTGAGAATAACTTCTAATTAAGAAGGATGTCTACTGTTGCCGACCTGTAAGATTCTAGTCTGCGAAAAGTCTAGGCTGATGTAAATAAAGATTGGCGTTTTTTATTGATCTACCTGGCATTGATTTCATACATTCTTCAATATACAATTTATTGTGTCGTTAAAGTCAAGCAAACTCCAAAATTGTCTGGAGAAACAGATGTTTTGGTTCCAGACAAATTAATTGATTGATATTTTTGTTATCTACCTTTAATGTTGAATTTATGTAGGGTGTAATTTAAGATAAATGAAAAAAAAAACTGCAGGGAGGAGAGGAGAGAAAATCTCAGATAACCTTGACACATGACTAACATTAAAGTCAAATACAATCTGACATATTCACTTGATAATTTTGGTGAGTAGGTAGGCATTCATCTCTCGAAGGCTTTGAAAATGTAAACATTCAGTATTTTCCATGCCTGAGTTTAGGCAATGTAGCATGTAGCAGTTTCACTATTTTACATTATAAATTTTACATTATAAATCATCAATATCACACAAACATAGGACAATTACACTTATACGGAATTATAAAAATAAATTCCTAATTAGCACAAGATAAAGAAATTTTACCTGGTGAGGGGGTGCGGGGATGTACTGTACTGGGGGTGCATGATGGTGGAGGTGCGGATGAGCCATTAGCATCTCATGCGTAAAGAACGATGGCACACCAGGCTGCGTGACAGGCATATGATGTGAATTACATCCAGGCAATTGAGTTACGCTACATAGAGGGAAGTGTCCCACACCACAGACAGGAAATGGTGGTGGGTGGGGAGTATTGCAGTGGGGTATCGTTGTGTATGGTCCATGGTGGAGGTTGCATCCCGGAATTGAGTGACCGGTGCAAATAGGAACTGCATATGTCGGCATTGAAACTGGGATGGATACAGGAACTGTGGTTGTTGACACGGGTATCTGAAAGAAATAAAAGGACCAAACAAAATTTATTGAAAATCAAGTAAATTAAGACAAAATTAAACATATAAAAACCATAATGAAATCACATCAAAAGTGTACTGCAATAGTTTGTGTATTATAGTGGATAAAATGCATAATATTAGATAAAAATCCAACCATCAAAAATTAAATGTACTTTACACCTGTTAAATAATTTTTTTTTCCAATTTTCCATTTCACAGAAATTAAAGATTTATGTAATCATATTCTTTTGGTACCATTTTTTTCACATTCCATCTAAAAAACAAAAAGTGAAATTAAATAGAAAAAGAATGGATAGAGAATTTAATGAGTTTTTCTTTATTTTGTTAATCTCTGAAAAAAATTTGAAAATAAAATAGCAATAAGATAGCACTAAGTTTTTTTTTTGTGTGTATTATATTCAATACATTTTCAAGTAATGAAAAAAATGTAATAGATGAACAAAGAATAATTGGACACATATTATTATAAATGTCATAAAAAAAATGTTCAAAAAAAGAATTGAATTGCCACAAAAATCATTGAAAAAGCAAAATGATTTTGCATTCAATTATTACATTTGATTGAGGGACCACATTTTCTGTATCCTACTTTTTTTCAGTTCCTTTTCTTATATCCAATTTCTTGTGTATCCATTTTCTTTATATAGATGATTTATATAGAAACATTCTGATTATGCATAACTGTATTAATCAATCCAGAACTGCATAATTATTGGAATAATGTAGAAAAAGAACAGTAAATACATAATAAAAAGTAGGAATAATCTAAATCGACATTATATAATACAAATGCCAACTGTCTGGCTCTCTAGTTTGGTATGATGACATTCTTTACAGACTCCCAAACTTTTCCAAGGAAAACATAAAATGCTGTTTATTTTCATATTACTCTTCTGTAATGTATTGCTGTGAATCAAGGTTAAAAGTACTAAAATAAAAGAGAGGAACAATTTCAATATTTATTTATAGATATAGTTAAATAAAAAATAATTCTTACCGGAACTTGTCTATTTCTAGCTAAGTCATTGAAATCAATGATAATATGGGGCTGGACCATCGTTTGGGACGTTGACGAAGGATAGGGCCTTTGGTTTGGGATTGGAGGCTGGAATGCTGTTCTTTCACTAGAGGGCGCTAGACCACTTGATACGTTATTGTTACTATTGTTGTTGTGAAGATTGCGTGATTGTCTTTCCCTTTGTCGTTGACTTTGTCGTCTTGCCTGAGGACTGCGGAGAGAGAAAACAAATAAATTAAGAAAAATACAATCTATTGGATGAATAATTTATAAAATACTATTTAACATTTATAGCTTTCGGGGATGAGCAGTACGTTAGAATGTGATTTGGTTCATATAAATAAAAAAAATAATAACGTACCCAACTAGTGATTTTGAAATAAAATTTGGAGAGAAATGTATTGCAATTTTTTCTCTAAATACCAAATTTAATTTATGGACTTACTTACAGATATCTCAAATTTTATCTTAAAACTTTCACAACCAATAGATAAAAACCTTCATTAACAGGTTGAATAGAATTTAATAATGCACTGAACTTCCAACATTGAAGATTATGTTACAAAGGTCATAATTTTTGCCATTAGGTAACCAAGCTACTTTACATGTTGCCAGCGCTATACCCAAACAAAGCTAATTCATACACAAAAAATATGCAGTCATTAAACGGCTCCACGGTTACTAGAAAAAAAATCCTATTTGCTAAGCTGGATTCTGAAGGACACAACACAATTACCAAAATTCATTTTAGAGAAATTAAACAACAAATTGAGTTTAGAATAGGTTATTTATACATATTAATATATAATAGTAATTGAAATAATGTGACAATAATAGTCACAATAATGATAAAATGGAGAACAATAATAATAAATGAACCACAAATGCGGCTACAAAACATGTGCACTTTTTATTGAATCGCGTATTCAATCAAAATCAAATTACTTCAGGGTGGATAACTGCCAACTGCACCGGATCAAATATTGAAAACCAATGGTTCTTAATCCCAGTTCCCATGCGATATTTTGGATGCTGTAAGGACTTATATTTTATATTGTGTATGCATTGTATTGTACGTAAGCAGCGAACCCGTCAACGTGCTGACGGTTCAAGGTTCCTTGAATGTGGCAAACCTCAAGAGAATCTCCTCAAGCCTGAAGATTGCGTTGTTATACATTAACTCTAATACCCCTTTTCTGGGAGATATGTTCAATGATGCGAAACAATTCCATCTACAATACGCGAGCCAAAGCACAAAGGCAGTTTGAAAGCTTACGTATACAACGATCTGAAATTCTATTCCAAAGCTATGAAGACTGAACAAATACACGTAAACAATAAAAATAATTGTACACATATCCATTTTAAAACTGTTTTTGAACGCAGAACTTTTCCATTGAAGAAAAAATAAACAACACTAACAATCCTCCTTGCCATAATTGTAGAAATAAGGCCTGAGGGTTCCATATTGTTTCATTTTAACTTAAGTGAACCACTTCAATATCTATAATAAATATCAGATGAGTCACTTTTGTCGGAATACAGGTCATTTCTTCATTGTGTTTTTTAGATGTAGTTTTGCACTGAATAACGAGGTGTGAAGAGATATTTTCTCACACCCTTATGTGTAAAAGCAGGTTCCACAAAAGCAAAATAATTGCAAGCAACCTAAAAGCGGTAAATTAACAACGACCGATATTTGCATTGTTTATTTCACCTTCATAAATATGATTAATATTTGTTCGTCATAAAAATTACAAATACACTTATAATTATTCAAGCTATCTACATATCTATTCTTGTATCATGATATGTAAATAATCTTAAGATACATTTGTAATGTATTTAAATACGAAAGATACATGTATGCATATATTATTCTTATTATTTTAAATGTTTAAATGTCAACTATGAAAATAACATTAATTTTAAGACAATAAGAACATTCTTACTGCATAATTTAAATTGAAATATGAATAAACATACTTTTACTGTAACCATAATTTAATTAATATCCTAACAGTTATTGAAGGTTATGTAAATATAAATGTACATAACATAACTATATGTTAATTATAACGCAACTATCAATTAGTATAGGTATTATTATGGATTGAATTTATCACATTCAGTATTTATACCTTCATTTATTATTTTCTATTTTGAGTTACAAAAAATGCAAATTAACACTTAAATTATTACTACTAACAATATATTAAAATGCAGAATACAAAGAAAAAAAATGTTTTCATTGTTCAGTATCCAAATTACTTGTATGAATTATAATTTGTATATGAAGAGCTGGTATGGTACTTGCCACACAATTCCACCAGATCAATCAATAGCTGATAAACATATGCATTAATATACTGTTACGGGCACCACCACTACAAGCGCTCATAATAATAACAAAAACATCTTGTATTTGAAACCTGATTTAATTGGTAGAACCAACTGACCAATCAAAATGCAGGACTGTAAAGATCAAAGCATGGACCTGACCATTAGAAAGGTCATCAGCCATATGGCAACAGGCCTTTTGTATTGTTACACTTATTATGAAGTACTGTACTCCATATACTTATGATGTATACACAGAGACTAAAAATGTATTAGAAATATATACAGTACTGAGCAACCATACGCTATTAAGGCTGGCAACTCAGACACTACAGGAAAACTGATACAGGAAATGACTTTCGCAATATGTTTCCTGCTGTAGAACAAAGTTTGGTACAATTAAAAGCAGCTTTCTCCTGTAACATGTTGTTAAACTATATATTTTTTCCAACAGTGTGCGAGGGCGTAATGTGGCGAGTGCATATACACACTTCATTAATAAGTCCAACATGAAGAAAGCTCAATATTAACAAAATTAGGATGATATATCAAATTGCAACCCAAGAAAATACAAAAAAAATGTTCTGATGAAGCTAATTTACGATTAAATTACAAGTTATAGAGGGAAAAAAAAAACTTTACACAAAGAATCAGTGGATTAAAAGTAAAGTAGGAAAATTCAAGGTATAGATTGAGGGCAATGAATATAAAGGATTTATGGGAAAGACATTGGGAATATGGGAAGTAGGAGATAATAATGGGAAGTACCAAAGTATTATTAGGTAGGAAGTAAGTATAACAAAATTTAGAGAACAAAAAATGATTAATTTGTAACTAATTGACATTCGCTAACTTTTATTGCAACTGATAAGAAAACCAGAATAAACTGCTGCAATTTGAAACTGCAAAGACGCGGCATTATGTAAATGCTGTACAGCATATAATTGTACAAAAGTCTATTATTAATTCATCATTACCTGTAGACAGAAAGGACAAAGTGCTACAGTAAATAATGTTATTTCCCAGGTACGTACATACTGCCAGTACACTGAGAGAAAACATTACACAATAGATATCTTGGAATCCTAGCACATCAAATTATAGAATCTCAAATTATGAGGAATTTCATGTTTAATATTTCGAACTGCATTTTTGGGCACATTTTCATTGAATCTCAGTTTTTGTAATAGTGATTTTCCTTTGACTTTGAGCAGGCAAGACACGGGGAAGTAGACAAAGTGACAACTCGGAGATTTTCAATGATGCAATGTGCAACAGTGTTATTTATCAGTTTGACTGAACAACGTAGATAGCAATATCATTCTTGAAATTATTAAGATAGCTTTCCCACATAGATTATATCACTTGGCTATTCTGTATCCATTTAGTGATTACTTAAAGAGTAAAATCCCATATTTTGTGTGCATATCCCTTCCCTATCGATTACAAGATGAGAGACTAATCCCATTGATATCTTGCGTTAATATCACAACTTTATTTCCAATGAAGTCGTACATGAAGGCTTGCTTCTGAAATACTATAATTGAATAATGCGAGGCATGACTGAATTCAGAACCCAATGGGCACCTTTGCTTGCCCAATGGGCACCATTGCATGCAAGTATGTAGTTCGTTGAAACACAACATGTAATTATGCTGTAATCGTAATCCATTATCTATCAGAACAAGTAAGTTTCTTCTTGATATTCACAAATTGTAAAGACAAATTTATCTATTTACTCATTGGAATACAATTGATTGTTCTTTTCAAATACATTTCCCCACCACGAACAATTTACTACAGGTTCATTCTTGGTTTGTTTAAGACTTTTATTAGCAACAACTCTCAGAAAAAAATCTTGCAGGTGAAAGTTCACAAACACATGAATGGAAGGTTGAGTTGAGAAAATGAATAACCTTCAGTTCAGTGCTATGTCACAGATTCAGAAACCCAATATAGAAATGTGAATTTATGACTGTATTTAATTACAAAACTTAAAACACAGTGCAAGTTTGTGTATTATGGGGCAGACTAACTTCGTCCCAGATATTAAGTTGGTTAGTAAGAGGTTCCCTAATACTATAATAGCAGTAAAGACACAAATAAAAATACTATATGATGAAAGCAAAATTTATTCTTCAATTTTCAACTGTTGATTAAAACTATTTCTGAAAGTTACCACATGATTTAAAGTTGAATTTTACTTGATTTATTGACAATAAGACTACAAATTTGGAAGCAATGCTGTTTTTTCAAGAAACTTCATTTTTAATATCAAAGGAAGTCCACATAAATTTCAATGGGTTTTTCAACATACCTTCTCCTATCTGATATTCTAGCTTGCGTGTTGCAACGGTCAATGATTGAGCCCAATCGTGGATTATTATAATTACTTAAGCTGGAACTTGGCAACCACGGTTGCGATTGGTTTGGTGTTTGCCACGGTCTAACTAAGGGAGGACTTGGTGAAGCTGCCAAATCGATCAACCCTTGCGACATTCTCCTACGTTTCCGGGTTGGGCTTTCACTCTGTAAGATACAAATAATTAATTATTTAATTTTCAACTACATGTTAACAATTTTATCAAAAATCATAGGAAGGAAAGCTGAAAATGATTACATTATCAATAGCAACAGAAGGATGAATGTATTCAAAAAACTGTAGAATTTGTGTTTGGCCTTAAATCCAATTTAAAAAAAATAATAATTATATTATAAAATTGAGTTTGGCTTTAAATAATATCATACAAATAATACTATTAATTTGAATTTGGCTTTAAATCAATTCATTGTACTTATTATAATGACACCAAATTTTAATTTACAAATGAATAGATTATTGTGAAAATGTTCAACTGTTGGTCTCTAAACAAAACAGAATTTCTAACAACATGGCCTACATCAGTAGAACTAACTGGTTTTGTTTCAACCTGCATCTATCACTAAATTCACACTCACACCACAATGGATGAACAGACCAAGAAACCCGGTACTTTTGCAAAAATGCAGGGGGCCTTATGCAAAGTCTTTTAACCTATTCATCGACTACAATGATGTTAATGATTGAATTTGTATGCAAACGAATCTTTGAATGCTTTCATCATCGATGAAATTAATTAAGCAGGAATACTGTTGATTTGCTTAATCAAGTGGACAACTCCAAGCGCAATCTATACCACTAGCATCGCTATGCACTTCAATTCGATAGATAGAATTAAACAATACAAAACCTGCGATTAAATATAAAAGACAAAATATGATTATAATATCCTTGTTTCTTTACTCTTATGAGATTGACTTGAATCATAATTCAAATCTCAGATACCAATTGTAACTATTGTTATTGTTGATTCTATCTTATCTATTTACACCTAATGAACACTACTATTGTTATTTTCCATTATTGTTTATACTTTTTTCAAGACTTTTCTTTAAGTAATATCATCAATTATAAAAATTGCCAGAATACAACTACTGTAAATAGTTTAAATTAGTAGAATAAAGAAAAAAATTATTAAATGTTAGAAGTTTTAAAATATGTTTGCTCTTATTGATGTTAAGAAATAATGCTAGAACATTTTTAAAATAAATTTATTAAACATAGTGACCTGAAGAAACCAATGTACCTTTTGTTGGAAATGCTAAGATGTCAAAGGTTAAGGGTTAAACATCCTTTAGTTGACAATGAACATAGAGAAATTCATAATATTGACCTGGGAATTTCGCAACAGAATTATGTGCAAAAATGTTATGTTTATGTATGTGGAATGCAAGCTTTGTGATGCTTTCACACATGAATAATACATTCCTTTGGCATGAACTTAATTGTTGCAGGTACAAAGCACTTTCTTCTACTTATTTTATCTATTAATATCCATCCTAAAGCACAGTTGTAAATTAGCAATTAATCCTCAAGGTTATCATAGTTCACATGGTACTTACATGAAACCATATCTAATATATTGGATGCTATTATGAGCAATCGTTTTTTTCTGCAAGCAATGAACATCAGAAATTGGCCATGATATGAGGAATTGAACCATAAAAAAACTTAAGGACAATGGCTCAAAATTATCTGCTCATCACTAATGTCGATTCAAAAGAAATTGATTGATATAAAAATTGTTCAATCTGCACAGATCTGTGAGCAGAAACATATTGTGATCATTTCTGATTATAAAGCAATTATCTCTGAAGTGGCCATCTTTTATTGCTTTAAAAACTCAATATTTTCTTCAAGTCATGAAATAGGTTTCCATGAAAACCCTGCAAACACAAACTTTATAACATTCGCAAAGTTTCAGAAAATAACAGTAATAATAGAACATTGCACCAACATTGCTGTACATTTGCAATGTCAGACATTTTTTAAAATGTATATGGTTCTACAATACAAAAAGAAAACAAGTTTTGGACACTGTAATGTTCTTATAATGTAAAATTGGTAGCTACAATAGGTGGAAACTTATTCTTTCTTTACTCCGACCATTTACAGAATTCATAATACAAACATAAATTCATTATCCAAAAAAATATAATATAAGACTTTCTACAAGTTTTTAGAAACATTTATTCAGTCTTCTTAGAAATTTATCACTTTAGCCACATACTGTAATAAAATTAAAATAAAATTTATGTAATATATTTGTAACTGTTGGTGGTATATCTCTAAGGCCCAAATTGCAAGGTACTTTCCATTCAGGGGTCTACAGTTGCTGGTCTCCAAAGACAAAAATATACTGTGGAATGTTCATACACCAAATTCAATTGTTATAATATTGTATTGTACTACAAAATGTCTTTTCTTGACAATAATTAACAGGTTGTAACAGATGATGGCACATGATCTAGCATAATCCATCTTTGGAAACTGACAAAGAAATACCAGATCCTCAGAATAATGAACATTCAATATCAGCACAATGCGAATCCAACTCAATACAAATTATCAATTGTAATTATGTAAACTAAGGTTCGTCTGGTGGTCAAAATTTCCACAGCCTTGCAAAACAACTAGAGTATTTCAATCAAAAACGATATTTGAATATTTAAAGGCTGTCTATATGGGTGTATCAACAGTGTATTAAATTGAAGCTTGTATATACATAAAATTATATCAACATTTTTGTACAGTGTAAGTACCATCTATGTAAGTACTTTCTAATATAAAATAAATTTAAACCAATAACTTACACACATTGTTGAAAACAGTTATGAATTTATATGTTTCAAATTGCTACAGTATTATACCTCAAACATGCAAATTTTAAATAAATACAGTAAAACAGTACTAAAACAATTATATAATAATATAGATATTATTGTTAATTATATGCTTCATAAAGTTTCATGTGAATCAAGGATTTAGTGTCAATCATTCTTTTTAACTTTATTTCAGACTTAATTGGATAGAAATTAATACAATAACTGTAAACAAAATCAGTACAGTACAAGACAATGCAAAACAACAATTTTGCGATGTATCAAGTACTTTCTTACAAACTTTGATACTATCAATAATATTTATGCCAAGTGCTTTTGTTTTTTTTAATTTTATAATTCACAATTGAAACTAGCTAAAGGAATGTAATTCTTGCAATGCTACTAAAGCCATCAGGCATTGGAGTGCTTCAGTATTTTTCTTGCCTGGCATAAATGCAACCGTTCAGTTGACAATGACTGTTTTTGTATGGAGAGAGAGTGAGTAAAGTTGATCAGACACCAAGATACGCATGGATAAACTGTTACTAATCAAACAAAAGATGAGACTTAGCAACAACATTCAGTTAGTGGTAAATGTCTATAAACTGAACTCGAGAACACAAATCTACTACTAGTTTGATTAGTTAACTACACCTAAACAAAAATTAGATTTCCAAATAACACCTAACAGTAAAAAGCAAATCTTCTTAAGTGGAATTTATATGGATGCTAATAACTTTCAACATTCAGTTTGTGACTACATCATTAGTATAGGTACAATCAGGGAGATACAGACTTGAATGAATGAGTCAATGAATAGGCCTATTGATTGCACAATCTGCTACACACACACACACAGTATACAGATCATTTACTGTTGTTCTGTTTTAACCATTAAGGAGTTGCATCTGTTACTTAGTGTCCTTCCTTCATTGTCAATGTTTTCCTACATATCGTTGCTCATATCACGAACTAACACAATCAAAGTAGATTGTGTTAGTTCGTGAAATCACAGTAGCGCGTCAAAACGAGCGCATATTGGTTGTCAAGCAATTTTGTATTCTTTACCACAAAAAGTCCCTAACAACAACAGCGCGTATTTTGACGCGCTTTTTTGATTTCACGAACTAACACAATTGAATTTAATTGTGTTAGTTCGTGATGTGAGCGACGATATACAAATTTTAAAAGTAACTGCTATAGGTGTTAACATTTCAACCACAGCACACCGGGTTAATTAAAAGTATAGCATTCCCATGAAGTTTAAAGCTAAGATAAATAGGCCTGTAAGTAAGACAAAGTGTTCAAATTGGTAATCTACAGCTACAACTGGTTTCAAGTCCTCCATACTTATAAAGTAATTGGTTGTTCGTACACACAGTATTGGTCAATTTATTAAGTTTATTAATACTCAATGACGTTGCCTAACCTACAGGTTATAACATGCTAGCAGCGAGTTCTGTGCCCCCAAAAAAGGTGGTAAAATTTAAAAATATTGTTTGTACATTTATTTATCTAACCTTTCTATTTGAAATGGAAATTGAAGTATATTGTTCATACACAGTGTATTTGGTCAATTTATTAAGTTTATAAATACTCAATGACGTTGCCTAACCCACAGGTTTTACATGCTGGCAGCAGTAAGTTCTGTGCCCACAAAAAAAACAACAAAATTGTTATACTACTACTAAGTATAAAGCTATGTTCATCCAATATAGGCCAGCACTATTCAGAATCTAGTGGAAATAGGACATTTTACTTTATTGGGTTATAAGCATTTTTGCTTTTTGTAGGTTTTTACCTTTATTAATCTAACCTTTCTATTTGAATTGTAAATTGAATTGTGTTTCTTAATCTTTTATATATATATTGAATTTCCTCCTTTTATATATTGCAGTGTATAAACAAAGATTTTGTAATGTACTTTTTTTATATATTGAACCAATAAATATTAAATTGAATATACAATAAAATATAAATAATATAATAAAATGAAGTGATTTCCTTTTCATCTTGATGATGATATTGTTGACAAGTCACCCACATGTGCTGAGATTCCCACAACATTCTTAGTGCAAGTTTAAAATAATCATCAATTAAGTAATTATTAATTAATAATTATATAATGTGTACCATACGTTAATTAGTTTAGTCCAGACATCGCACCTTGTCTTTTTACTGAACCATATTTCAATTAATAGGTTGTAAAGCCTCTTGAACAATATCATACTCCTGTATGAATTACCAATTCAAAATGATTATACACAACTGGTACACCACTTACTTGTACCTCGGTCATTTAAACTTGCAGCTACATTTACCCTTGCATCATTATCTTATCAAAACGAAACTACAGCAAACACACATCTAAGTTATTAGATAATGTATTGACTTTATCCAGGCTTCAATTAAATAAAAATGGCATGGAAACATTGAGGGGGGCGAAGCAAGCAGTGGTTATTGAGTGGACAAAGCACAACTTTCTTCCCTGTCATGTTTGATGCTGTCTCTTATACACATCTCGATGTGTATAAGAGACAGTACTTATGCATAGTACTTAGATTAAGTTTTAGTCAAGTTGTTTGACTTTTTTACTTTTCTTTAATTAAGTTTTTTTCTTAAATTTACTGTTACCTTCTCTTTTTTGGATGCACCACCATTTTGGATGTGTGCCACTGTAATGAAAGTGATTCCAAATAAAAACTAAACTAAAAACTACAATAGATATCCTATTTCCAACCAGCTTAATTAGAGGTAAATTCAGATTGTGCTAATTATGCCCATAAATCAAAGACTGAAAACCGAGGATGTTTGCATTTACTTTCATAGGATAGGTGAAGACACGACACAAACTTCCATGTCAACCTGGGAGTCGTTTCAATAACATAATAAATACATGCCAGATACAAAATTATTCATCAGAAAGAGAATAAGTTCCAACACAAATTGGACTGCTGCTGGACAAAAGCCTTTCCTGTACGTGAAATTGTAATTTCTTCATATTGTTGACATCGACCATAGATAATGGCTAATTGTTAACACAAGCTACAAAGTTCAATTTAAGTGTATGCATGTGTCAGGGTACATAATGAGTGCTTGAATAAATAGATCCTCTGTAGAAAAGTACCAAGATTTCCAATGGAAGGGTATACACATTTAACAGCAGAACCTCATGCTTTCTGGCCTAGATTCAGGATTTAATCATCACCAAGGGAGATGAAAATTATGGAGCATGAGGGTAGCCTCAACTAATGGTATTTGAGGGGGATTAGTGTTTCCCTAGCTAAAAGGATTTTAAAAGGATTAGTACAGCCTCGAGAGCTGATCATAAACCATCCAACAACAGTGAACATAGCCATTGCTTGTCACTTAACTTTGACAATCAAAATGCATCAAGTAGACGGCAAAATAAAATTATGAAAATCCCACAAATTGCTTTATTTAGAAGAATCATACATATTGCCTATCAAGTAGAGCAAATATATAACTGCAACTTTTCCTACCTGCTGACATTATCTTAGGCTATAGAATGTGGAGTAAAATCTTACAAATACCGCACGTACCAAAGTATCAACTGAGTACCTTACCGAGACACGCTGATGCCCTAGGCCTACACATAATATACTAGCCTTGTTAAAGCTTGGTTTCCAAACAATCGCTCACCCTCTCGATGACAGTCACCAAAAGTTGTTGGTGAGTTTGAACCTGGTTCAACTTTGCCGGGTGCATTGCTAGCTGCCACGATGCAATAGTGAAGGCACCCTGATTCGTCTGCAACGCAATCGGCAAAGTTGAACCAGGTTCAACCTTCCCAACAACTGTTGCCGATAGGGTGAGTGATTCTATGATAACCAAGCTTAACAAGCACGAACTTTGATATTTAAAATATATGATCTTAAAATTAAAATCATATCTTTACTATTCTTATATGATTAGCCAGTTAACTACCCTCAAACAAGGAACTAAAGTCCATAACATAAATCATATACTGTAGCACATGCAATATCAGGCTTACATTAGGACAATACAGTACAGTAGTCTATATATTGATTACTCATTCATACGGTTAAGAAAAGAGCTGCGAAATTTAAACTTTCAATACAAAGAAACATATTGAATTCAGTGGAATTATATAAACACATACATTATCATAGTGCAACCAATATAGAAGATGAAAATAATAAATTTTACCTTAAAACTTTCTTTTTTTAAGCTATTATAATCCAAAACATTGTATGCTGAGTGGTAGACATTAAAAATCTCCTTTTCCTCGATGAGTAACTACATGAATGCTAAGCTACAAACTCCCTGTTGGCTTATGGAGATGAGTAATTCTGTATATTGTTGAATGAGATAGTATTGTATAGTACTTCCACTGACTAGCATTTTCTGGGAGAATCTATTGGACTATATAAATGTTTTGTTTACAACCTACAGAGAGTTCAACGGCCTCACAATGACAATTAGGCGTTTCATTCAAGTGCGTGAAATACAACAAATTGTGACTTTCATAAATATACATTATTAAATATATTGATCCACAAGTCTGCCTTTTTATATATCCATAATAGGGGTCTCTCCAAAATATATTCTGCTTTAAATTAAAACTTCAAGGGCGGGCATTCTTGTGATAAGCATTGCATACAGAAGATGGATTGTTTGGCTGTAGAATGAAGACAAGCCCATTAATTGTAATCTGATAAATTTACTCACCAGCTTTATTTTTTTTTAATCTCAAAGCAAATGAAGGATGCAAGGACATTACAAGATAATATGTAAATGATGATATCAACAACCGTTGTTATTATTGCAGATAATTGGTACAAATCCAGTTCGGAATAATACAGTATGCCGTAAAATTCTATTCATCATAACCACAGGCTTGTCCATAACAAAATACAATTAAACAATATTATGTATTACGGATATATCTTAACCACATTTAGTCAATACCCATCCATACCAGAATCAAGAAAGTTAAATTTATTCTTATTTATAGCTTATCTGTAACAGAAATAAACCGCAAACAAAAGATTGGAATCCTGATGATGATAAATTTGGATATATTTCTCACAAAAAAATGTATCCATCATTCATCATTGAGTGCTTACAGGATGGAGATAAATGTTGAAGTACTTTGTTAAATCCAATGAATGACGGAATGAATTTGAGCCAGGACTTGCAAGAAGTCCACCCATGATTCAGCACATGAGGCCTAAAATGAAATTCATAAATTTCATGTTTCTCTGAATCAGGGGTTATTAAACAAAAATAAGTAAAATAAGAAAATATCCTAATTAGAAAAAAATGATCAAATTTTAAAAATGGATGTAAAAGTGATAACAATTAAGATACAATCGTGTTGCACAGTATGTTTCCGAATGAACAAATATATATCTATATACGAGCTATCTTACATTCAGGAAACATATTGGAACACCAAGTGATACCAATTAATTGATACATTTGTAATTGTATACATAGAATTACTAACATTTATCTCTCATGTTATTCATGAATATGTTGTATTCACTGCTACTAAATCCAAAATCCAGTCATAAAAGATACCGGAAGATGTATTACAATTTTTTTGATTAATATAACATTTTTAAAAACCAAAATTTGCTATGTCTAAATTTAATAATGTTCCATTAAATAATTTTAAATGATAATGATTTATGATATCCGAGACCCACTCTGATGTGTTTTATGTATCAGGACATGATACAACATACATAAAAAATAATTAATTGTAAAATACATCGATAATAGCTTACAATTTTCCTTTTGTATATAACTCTGACCTTGACTTTTTTTAGATTTTCCTAATTTAATATAGTTGATATAAGAAAATTAACAAAACATATTTGTAAAAATGAACAAAACATATCTGTAAAGTATGTAACTGCAAAATGTATCCATCAGCAAAACTGAACACAATTGAACAAACCTTACTATAAATGTATTATAATTTATGTATTTAAGCTAACAAATGTTAAACAGATCAGCAACCTTTCGTACAAGAAGCTTTTGTCCTAATATTACCATATACGGAATCTTGAATATTCTCTTCTTGAGTTACAAGTACAGTATCTGAAACTGTTTTACATCCATTTTAAGTTGATCAATTTAAAAGCTAATCAATCCAAACATTTCATATCACTTTACTATTTTATATTATTTATGGTGAATATCAAATCTTTTTTTAATGATGAAACCACAAGATTTCTATTATTCTAATATTAATATCTTTTCTAATATTAACATCAATATTAATTTTTTAAAGAAATTCATTATCATCTATATTTATCACCATTTGAGGAGGTGTAACTCATGTACTAAAGCTACTATCATGTGCTAGTATTTTATTAAATCCAATGAATGCTAACTTACTTTCATCAGGTAAAGTAGTTGTTACAGCCCCTAAAGTTAGTAATTTGATTTTTTTTTAGGGGGAGGGGAGAAGTGTACTGAGCTCTTTACTCCTTTTTAAAAGGGTTGAGGAGAGAAGTTGTTTTGTAGGGAAAAACACAGAACCTTGGAATTAAGTGATTGTTTAAGTATTCCATTGTTTTATAACACCATACTATCTGAGAGTTTAGTCTATTCCAAATTAAAGTTCATTTGTATCATAAAGTTTACCCTTACCACAAACAGTATAGTCTGAATCCTTACCAAACTTTGTTTCGGTCAGTACATCTACCAGGCTAATAAGCATTATCCTGAGGTTTTCTTACCATTTACTTGATGGCTTTGTCCTCAATCTATTATCCCCTACACAGCGTGCACTTGTTCAATTTCACCTATGTTTACTAAAAACTAGATTATCAACTTCCTTAATAAGTAACAATAGTTATCAAAGAACAGTTTACAAAACAACTTCCTTAGTGAGACCAAACTCAAAAGAGCTGTTTAATACATGACTTAACATAACAAAGCAAATTTGTGAATAGAGGCGGAAGTGGTTTTCTTAGCAACAGAATTTATCGGTGCATGTTCATTCAGAAAATGCGATCAAAAGTTCAGATTAGAACTAAAAGGCATGGAATAGGCCTACAAGAAGAAAAAGTAACCCCATTTACTTCAAGTAACCCTACTTACTTCAAGCACAGGAACGAACCTGGTCTGAATGATGAATTAACCTTCCTCTAAGCCATACCATCAAGAGGAAATTGACACGCTATAGTCTTTTATTTCAACCGATTTCAATGCACTTTTTTTTTGGTTAGATCTGGCCGAGTCCTAATTGTAACTGCATGGGTATTTTCTCCTTTGGGCTTTAGGGAGGAAATGTTATATCATCTTCAGCTGGAGGTTTATGAAATTATGAAAATAGTATAAAAAGAGCCTACCACAGTACCTGAGAAATATAGTTGTTCCAAATAGAATCACTGAAATCCACAAAAGGCAACTTTTAAAAAGCAGGAGCAAAATCGAAATAGTTAAAACTAAGCATACTCCTTGAAGATTTCTCCTATACTAATCAGCTTCGTAGTATGGATTAGGTTTTAAATCATTGTAATGAGATTAATAATTAGATCCCACACACAACACCTGTGACTCATGTCTAAGTTATTCTGTACTCAGTATGAGTCACAAAGACAATGGGTTCTGCTTAAAGTTGAAACACATCATCAAGACAATACAAACTAAAAATTTAGGGTTCTGGTTAAACAAACAATAATTCATAAACAGTTTGCATACCGCAACCTCACAAAGATTAGTGCCAATAATGCCTAACCTTGTACTTTTGTGAATTTAATCTATAATCTGCTTGACAACATTTACCAAAGCCACAAGACAATGTATACTAATATATTAATAAAATTTCACCTAAGGCCTGTTCTTATTAAGGATACATAAAATAACACTGTGATACAAAAAGTGAATAAGGGGCAACTGAATCTATAAAACATACAAGAGCTAACGGAAACATTACCTTGACCCAAGAAAGGTAGAATGGCCTAAATACCTGAATACATTAGTTACAGTATAGCACATGCCATGCTAGCAAGGCCCATTGATTTTTACTGTAGATAATTTGAGGGTAATGGTGAGAAAGCCTGATTCCTTCATGCTAATGATATTTGGATGTTTTGCACATAAATACAAGGCATACTCCATCATGCTTCTTGGTTATTTATTCACTTTTAGTTTATATTCATCTGCAGTATGAACACCAATAACTGGATGAATAAATACATTAACATTACATCAATAATTAAGAATTACAATCAAATAGTCTTGATTAGTTATTTACAGTAACTCAAATTGGAGTAAATCGTATAAGATGACACCTGGACAGTAACCTCATATAACTTACACATTGCTGAATTCGTAAAAACCTAAGAGCAAAGAAAAGAACTGGGTCGGGAGAAACTTGATACAAACACAGTACTTCCCCTTCTCGGGTCAAGTATGCTCTAATAAGCACATAGATTACTTTTTAGTTTATCTTTTGTATTTTACTTGCCATATAAAGTATACTATTCATTGAGGGGAAAATTGGGGAACAAGGAAGTAAGGGTTTGGTATAGAATGTTAGCAGTCAAATCAGTGACAACATGAATTTTAATTTGAGTACAGAGTAGCAATACCACAGTATTATCTTGATCACAAATTTATATTTTACCTCTTTATAAATATTTTCCATAACCTCCAAATACCAACCAAATATGCATTATCCACAAAGGCCTTAACTCCTACTGTCACAAATTGTCTACAGCATTTATTCTAACATTCTAAAGAAAGAGAAGTCACATGCTAGGATCTGTCTGTCATTTTGTTGGGGTGTGTTATTCGAGGAAAGTCATTGTGTTGGGGTGTGTTATTCAAAAAAAGCCCTATCTGTAGTAGTGTGACTAAATGTAAGATGTCTACTGAGTCATCATTTTTGTTTACAAATCATAATTTGGAATTATGAATTTCCCAAGTTTTTAGTTTGGGTCAACAGATATTTACAAGTCAAAAGATCTGGATGTAGCTAAACAAATAATTAAGTTAAGAAGGGATATATCATCAAAGTACAGGCTTATTATTGCCTCATATATGCTTATTTACTTCTTATATAATACCAGAAGTTATTAAAAGTGAATTGCTTTACATCACCTATTACCTTACCACTGGATGACTAACATGCACTGGCCTAATTACCAACGTTTTACTTCACTAGTTATAATAACGTGCATAATATCTTACAGTTTAAAACCATAATACACTATAAAATATTGGATGATTTGTATGGATTTTTTCTCTTACTCATGATTAAAAAATTGAATTTCTTCATAATTCTTTTTAGTTGATGTTCGAAATAAAGTATTAGATTACTTTAACATGAGGTTCATAATTAAATTCTATGTGATGATATCAAATACACATTAATCTTATTAGTATAATCAATACATAGCTTGCACTATGACCAACATAGTATTCGAGCTGCAGATCTGACTGTTAGAGTTTAGGTAGAATTTAAGTAATGATGATGAAGCCGGTGATGGAAATGGCAATGTTATGATGATGAGGATTGAAATAGTGCTGCTGAAGATGCCATGTCATTGAGGTAGTGACGATGACGATAACACTGCTGATAAAGATGACGATAAGCCTGCTGCTAACGAGAATAAGAATGCTCTTGAAACACATGACGGTGATGATGATGATAAGATTAAATAATAAAAATATTAATATGATTATATTTAGATATCAACCAACAATAACATTAGCATAAACAAAATAATTAACCAGTAAATTTATCTAACAGAAATGATATATAAGATACCTAGAAAAATTCAATTTATGGATACTTATCTCTACATTATACAGATGAAAAGACACACTGACACACAATTATAATTATCACTTTCATCATATTTTGCATAGAACATTCTACAATAACCAATCATACAGAAGCAGAGAAATTACAATCAAGATAACTGATATTTGCTGGCTGTGTGGCTAGGAACGTATCGTAATTATACTTAACAAATTCAGTCGCAGTTGCAACTGAGCAATTGAATTCATTCTTCTGTGCTCCAATGAATGCTATAGAAACATACAATGTATATAATGCTTATAAAAATCAATTATATATTCTGTTTACATTTTAAATACATTTTTTACTAAATACATTATTAACAGATAAATGTATTATGTTTTTATAAGAATCACTACTTTTAATATAGAAGGTTTGTTTACAAATTGTTAATTGTATTTTAAAATAAAACTATCTATAACATAATAAGAATAATTTAGATTCATGTCCATGTTTTAAACATAACATAAAATTAAATCTTGCATTTTTTTACAGAAACTTTGAAAGAACATAACTGAGGACAATGTTAAATGTCAATTGAGATTTAATCCACAGAATAAGAAAGGTTGTTCAGGCAGAGAAATCAAATAATCATTCCATGTATAGAGATTATAGGGTGCGTTCGGGCGAGTTTTTTGTGGCGTCTAACACGGTATTAATCCAGAAAAAGCCATTTCCAGTTCTCGCCAGGTCGTTCGTCTGAGGTTATGGTTTTTTGGAAGCCGAGTTCTGCACGAACCGGTAGACCACCCGCTGATACAATACCGGTAAGAACCCTATGTAAATGTTTCCCGTTCTCGCCAGAACACATCCATAAAATAATAATACTTCATAATTGTTATATAATATATGGATCCAACTTTTATTTCCATAATTATATTATTTTTCTTCACATCATACACACAACACCATGTAGTCTATTAGCCAGACACAACTTTTATGCATGTAATAGTTCGTTTTCCTCAACAAAATGCTTTTACAACTGACAAATTTTCACAGCCGTAGAACCGTAATCATGTTTTACAATAACCTTATCACAACTAAGGGCAACCTATGGACCCTAGTCCAATTAGCACAAAAAATATAATTGATAAAAACAAACTAATTAGTATCCTAATACTTTTATCCGCCGAAATTCACTTTAATTTACTGTCACCAATCAAAATGTACCTATAAGTATGGGCAACTTCATACCTTAATCTGTAGATTATCCTGTTAACTAATTAACAAGTCTGAGACATTAATAACAATCCATTTTGTAATGTTATTCTTAAAAATATGGCTACAGTAATTTAGATCTTATGTGGACGTATTAAGTATAATAATAGTAAGGCCACTAATATATTCATAGTCATCTTTAAGCAGTAACATCTTTATTCAAGGCACCTCTGCCACTATCTTCCTTCATACTTTTTCCTCTTTATACCATTGTTGTCACTGCATTCACTCCCTGCTTCCCATATTTCTGCCAGAATATTACACATCAAATGACCACTATCCTAGGCCTAAATGACCACAATCCTAGGCTTATATACAACCAAGAATAATTTATCAAAGATTTTAAATAAATAAAATCACTCTCATAAGATGCTTCTCTAACGTTTTGCATATTTAGTCTTCTAACACAACGATCATATCAAAATTCTGTTTGTGTGCAGACATATCTACATTTTTCTGCTTACTTTTTAGTCAAAAGTTAAACATTAATATCCATGAATATATTAATCCAAATACCAACATACATTTTAACACATTCAGTAACGATGATTTGACAAGGCTTAGTAGGCCCCTATATTCTGAAAATTAACCAATTTTGTCACTTGATACGATATAATAACATAGGTTCCACCGAGTCTTGCATACAAATTCGCTGTTGTTTATTATGCTTCGTTGTTTGCATCTACATAATGATACCTGTACACTAATAAATGCACAAGTGACACCTGGAATGCAACTGTTTTTGACAAGTTTAGTGAGAACTTTCAAACATGAATATTTGAGTTTATATATTAAGATGGAAGCTTGTTAGTTACAAAGGTATTTTACTGGCGACTGACCATATTGGGGTTAGCTTTGACTTTTCGGTATCAGAACATGATAATGGTACAGATGCCAAATAGCCATTTTATGGTAAGAAACCATCTCATTCTACTACATGCTGGTATTTACAGATCGGAATTTAATTCTAGTGAAAATGTAAACATTAAACATCAATAAAGCTTTCAATATTCTTAAATGAAATCCTATTTCTAAGAACTCAATTGTATAAGAACTGCTGACAACAGATGTCATGTTTCTCATACCAGGTAGCATAAGAATATTCTTTAATTCCTCTGATATCCTTCTTACTACAGCACAAAACAAAGCGTGGAGAATCACTCATAGATTATAAGAGAACAATGCACAGGTTTAAGGCAAGAGACCACAATACTGTATCTTAATACCTGTGTATTTTTCTAGGCTTAGCGTTTTAGCTTATTTGACTACAGCTTACTATAATCATTGTAATAGTGAACCCATAAAGGAGCCGTAGTACCTGTTCTTTACCAAAGCAATCCTCTTTTAAAAACAGGATCTCTGAGGCTGTAAACCTTATGTCCAAGGTGCTATCTACTTCCTCTCCTTCTACATTAGTAATTTTCCACAGTAGCAGTTAAATGCAATACCTGCATTACTGTTTACCATGTTTTCTTATTCCTCCTCAAACACCACTGATGTACCTCCATGGTAACTGTTTTCTTGTAAGCACTACCAAACATAAATTGTCTGGATTTTTTAATGAAGGCCTAATGTAACACCTCCTAATTTTGTACCCCATGTCCATCCTTGAAACAGCATTCGTAATTGAGAAAATTTGTAATTCAGGATGTCCAAATTTTTGTATAGCATCTCAGTAGCAAGGCTCTCCTAGGGCTAAGCTTTTGAATACTCAAGGTCCCCAGAATTTTTTTGTCAGCGAATAAAATTAATTCAAATAATGCTCAGAGCTAGAAAAATGTCTGCCAGTTGCTACAATACAATTTCTATTTCTTACAGCCTTTGCATGGCCTACAGTATACAGCACATCTAAATTTCTCACAGGAAATTTAAAGAATTTTCATAGAATGTCTATTTCAAAACTAATTATTTTGATCAGTATAAACTAATAGAAACTTGATAAGTAAATAAACTGGTATAAGTTTTACTTAAATTTTTGGTGGATTTTTCTTTATTTTTTTTGATTGGCAGTAAACTGTACATGTATGCAGACCAATTTTCTTGTTATCTTTTGCAAAATATCTTAGCTTTGGTTATTTATAATAAAATTATTGAGTTTCTCAATCTACTTTGAAAAATATGCATATTCTATTCATTGTTCCGTGTTCATTCTTGGGCTTTATTTCAATTCACTAGCTGAAAAGCTTTCGCTTACAAATGATAGCTCTAGGGTGTTCTTGGCGTCACTTCGCTGAAGTCAGACAGAGGACTCAGTCAACTTCAAATTTACAAGCTAATGTAGGGTGTTTGCAGAATCCGTTCTTGTATGTTTAAGCTAAATTTGAATTGCTAAAAAAAATTATAATTTATTCAATTCTAATGTAAAATTTAATATATATAAACCAAGCATGTTTGTTTATAATCATTTAAATCAACTGACATGATGACAACATCTTTATGTACCATACTCTATTGGTTTTCCAGAAAAAGGGAATTCAAAGGGCTTCAGCAGGAAAATATGAATAGATTGAGGCAGGCTATATTATAGTGAATACATGTATATTGTCAAATCTGCCAATTGTCAAATATATAAAAAAATGAATGTGTTAATTTCAATTTACAAACAATATACATAATGGTTCAAAAATACACTGAATAAATTCTATACTTAAATCAATTGGATTTAGTTACTTGAAAAATATTTAATTATGTAAATATTATGCAAATTATGTAAACACTGTCTTGACAAACAGAAATTTCCATTTTCACAACCGACTAGTCGTCCTTATACTGACAGATTTTTTACACCAGTCCAAAAATCAACAGGTTTGCGTTGATTTCTTAGAATAGCCCTAGTCATTTGGCATAAGACGTGCCAGCTAGTACTATTAGCGCCAAAGTTATCAGAGCTTCAATTTTTTTTTTGTGTAGAAAATTACATTAAATTGTTGGTGGTTGCTAGTACTATCTACTAAGCTATAATCATGCTTGCATTTAATGAATGGCCTTAAAACAGATGATGAAGAACTTGGACATCAACCAAGATAACAGTTTTATATTAAAGAGGCTCAAATTTATAGATGATTTGGTTTTTGTTAAAAAAATTCCTAATATCTTGTAAAGGGCTATATACCTAGAAAAATGAATGAAATGACATAGCACTTTTATTACACAGTGTGGATGAAAGCTAGAGCTAATAAATGTTATAGTTAGTCTTAATAAATCATGAAAAACAAAATAATTGAAAATCAGGAGTTAATTGAATACATGAATGTAAGAATAATTAATTACATAAACAGGAAGCAATGATAATATATTTCATTGGATGAGAATGAAATACACAAAAATATAAACCAGACATAAGCAAACAGATAAAAGAAAAAATAAACAACTGTAACTCACAACTAGCTCATATAACAAAGCATAACTGGGTAGATTCTCCAGCATAAATAAGACTCAAATGTTGCGGATGAATCGGACAGTACCACTACCTAACATCTGCCGCGATGAGTATGTACGTGCAAGAGGCAGTCGCATCACAGGCTATTGAACAAGATATTCTCACGACGGCCAAAAGGCTATCCCCAACGATAAATCGAGTCAGTCTGTGTCGTACAACACTGCCTGAGTTGGCATTAAGGCCACCACTTCCAGTAAATGTTTAAAGACAACCAATTCCAGTGCAAATATACTTAATTGAGTGATTTAGTTTATTTAATTTGTACTAAATTCTGTTCAACACCTTTCCTATTAAACTGTGTTAATCAAATCCTATCAGTCCGGATATACTCACTGTATGAGCCTTTAACACAATATTGCAACTCCGAGTACAGAAACTTGTTTATATCAGAATTTATTGAATGTTACACAACATGACTACAAAAATCACTTGTAAGAAGTCGCTAGAAGTGTGTGTCCATTTATTTATTAGAATTTAAATGACCCCCAGATGCTTAGTTTAATTGTATGTTTCCTTAATTTTGTTGATAAAAATGTTTTCTGAAATAAGGTATTAAATGAATGATATTTTTATGATGAATGTATTTTCATTTTCTTATGAATCATGTTTTTCCTGATATTGCAAGTTATAATGACAAAAATCATTTTTAATGACAAGTCAAAATATATATCTCTAAGCTTTGACTCCTTAAGAACTCTTCTGACAAAATATGAATTATTAAATAGAGAATCAATTTACTAGCAATGTTATTAACCTTCCATGGAAAACTCATAAACAATATTGATGAAAGCACTCATGTTCGACTATATAGCATGTGACCTATTTAATATACTAGGACTATCATATAACATTTCAAGATAGATTATATTAATACTGCCTATATTATATATATATATATATATATAGTCTCTATACGTACGTACATACATACATATTACATTATGATGAAAATAAAACAGTAT
The DNA here is from genome assembly GCF_011630105.1 of Anneissia japonica. NCBI lineage: Eukaryota > Metazoa > Echinodermata > Crinoidea > Comatulida > Comatulidae > Anneissia > Anneissia japonica. Next base: position 4,264,958 of record NW_022705543.1, read on the forward strand.
AGAACATCTTTCAGTGTTAGATACCGCACACAATAATTACTAAGTTGCAAACAAAAATATCACCCTTATTTTCTTAGAATTATAAAAAATTTGTAGGCCCACCATATATATTTCTTAAGAACCAGCTAAGTAAAACGTGGTAAAACACATCAGGCCCGTAGTGTGCAGTGGTTAAGGGGGTTACGACGAACCGCCGAAAAACTGGATAAGGTCCGCATTTAAAAACAAAAAATTGATATTCGTAGATATATTTAGAATGTTCGCCACAGAATCGGAGACCATACAAGCCAAAAGTATTTGAACTCGGCATTTCTTAAGCTTTCCCAGCTAACAATATTACGTTATTGTCTAATGGTTTCCAAAGGGTTCACTTTCCACTGAAAAGAACCTCCCACAAATTAATCACGCTATGGGCCTGCACATGTTGATGTGATTAAACACTAATCATAGATCACATCAACTTGCTGATGATAGTTAAGTCACCAGAAAGGCAATACAATACAATACAATACTTTATATGTACCACACATCAAAACAGCAATGCCAAATAGCTCATTCGATAGCTATGTTTTGGTCCGAAAATAAAGGGAATGAACTAACCATACACAGAATGGTTACGGCCACCATGACCTGCCTAGGCACAACGTAAGACATAACAACAGGGCCTGGAGATTTAAAGTGCAGCTTGGAAAATAACACTACTGTTTTCTACTTACATCTAGCCTGTGTGAAACCCTGCAAAAAAGTAAGTAACGTTTGTGTCTTTGCATATGCTATTAAATCATCTTTCTTCCTGAAGTTCACAAGTGAAGGCACTCTAGATTGAGGTGAAACTGTTCTATGTGAAATGTGTTCGAGGTTTCCTTTGTTGTGCTCCAACAGTGCATTTGCATTCGAGCGCGCTCACAGTGGTTGTATTGCATCTAGTTCCAACAATCTGATTTCCTGCAGGCCATTTGCCCTTGCTTTATTGAACAGGTCTAACAATTCTGCCTAGCATATTGACAAAGGGAATACCAACCAATTACCATAGCCCTTACCATGCCAAGGCTAAGCCTCTTCCAGGCTTGTGGAACAGTCCATTATCCGTGGCAGGGATGAATAATAACTTAAGTAGTCAGCTAATGTAAACAAGCACCCATAGCTTGGAATAAGGAGATTATTTAAATAGTTTCGAAGTAGATTTAGGTGCCAGAACATAATGAGTTGCCTTAAAATAATTCTTGTTAATTGGTAGTTACTCTATTAGCATGGGCACCATGCTATATAGTCCTTTAGAAAAGAATTGGATACGTACTCAGCCTTAGTAATGTTGGGAATCAATAATCTACGAAGAAAACAAAACTCGAAAGAAATGAATATCAATATCTAAATTCAAATTAAGAAAATGAAAATTTAGATACTTTTTAAGAAATAAGCCTACAATAAAACAATAAATAGTATGTAAAATCAAAATATATATTAACATAAAATAAATAAAATTTAATTGACAACTAGAAATATTAAACTACAATATTTTACCTGTAAGTTAGTCTTCATTTTAAACAATCACATTAAAAAAAAAATCTTTTGTGTTGTTAGAATTTATCAATGCAAAATGTTCAATATTTTTATCATATTATATTACTATATAACCTTGCTAGTGCATTAGGTTGAAAAATATATCAACCAAAAAATTGACATTAATCTAAAAATGTTCATCTGATTTACCCATCAAGAGTACCGTTATATTTAACGAAAGTCATCAATAACTATTCATCATTTCACTTTTCTTGTCAAAATCAATCATTCGTTTTCCCTCTGGATTTTGGTTTCATCGATCTTAAAATAAGGACATATCACTTTACTATACTAACCCTTATATGATCTATTTGTCTCGAATACAAAAACAAACTTTACCCAGTTCTATCATACATTGTAAAAAGCTAGATAAACGTCATCATATATTCTAAGATTATTGAAAATACACATTTACGAAAATCAGGACAACAAAGACACTGAACAGGAAGCTTCCAACTGCTGCTGGATTGAACACAGGAAGGCAGATTAAGTACACATCTTAATCCAACATAAATCCTAAGAAAAAATATGGCTAAAAACCCACAATATCAATGCGTGAACTTGAAATAATTTTTCCATATTACATGTTGATATACAAAGGCTTTGCGAGTGGAGCTTTGGCGCCTAGTTAAATACATGCCCTTCAATCCCAATGACCTGATTTCAATTCCAGTGAACAAGTTGAGATTTTTATCATAACCTAAGCAATACCAATATTTATCCCTCCCTCCTTCAATAATGAATAAACGCAAAAATGTTAATTTTCAAGCATGAAAAAAATTGAAATTTTAGAAAAATTTATCTTTTGCCTGCTGCTACTGACATGAAATCTCTAAATAAGAAGTGTATTACTTCCTCTCAATTAAATACATATTAAGCCAATCAATCCTATTACTCAACTGTTTTCATTGCAACATTGAATCATCAACTTGAATTAATTAATCGCTTATTACATTGTATTTTAATGGCATAAATATATTCATACCATCTTTCTCTATAAATAATCACATTTTTTGAGACCATGTTGCAACTATTAAGCAATTTTTATTAAAAGGTTAAAATTCTTTGTTATTTTGTAGTGGTTCACACATGGAGAAAAGTACAAACAGAAGATATCAAATAAAAGATGTCTTGCATTTTTACAGGCCACCTTGGCATCTCTGGACAGTTCCTCACTCAATTAGTATAGCTCAACTTATTCTCATATTAACTTTAAACAGTTATTACCTGATATGAATAAAGCAAAGAATGCTCAAGTGTTATTATCAAAGTGATAACTAAATATTTTATGTATATTTAAGGCTATACTTACATTGGAATAAAGTCTCCGATTTGATATTGAAAAATTTGTGGAAAGAGATTCTTAGCAAAAAATAATAATTACAAGTGATAGAAAATACAGTATGCAACATCGTCACTGACCCTTTACATTGGTGTCAGCAGAATAAAAATTGCATTGCCCACTTGAATAAAACCACCAAAATTAATTGTCCTAACAAACATCATTAGCATGCACACATCCCATACATTGGAGATAGTATCTGTAATTATCTAACAATGGAGGTAGGTTAATGACCATCAAGTCAATGACATTGCATTCAAATAGAAGACCCTACATCATCACTTACAAGTAAACAGGGCAGAATAAGAGACAATCCATTTCATATCGGTAGAGCATTACACTGCGTCAGCTGTCATTCCCTAAAGACCCTGCCAAAATTTCCATTCAAAAGTAGACTTAATCAATCAATCTATCAATCGTCAATCAAAATATTTAAAGCATAAAAATCCAATGTAAGGAATGTTTGGTGGCACTGCAACATTAGTTCCGAGAGATTTTGTATTATAGAATAAATATTAATCCAATATAATGTAGGCATTAAAATTATTATTTTCATTACCACAAACACCACTCTTGGATATTACTATTTAAATTTCTACACACTACCGCTACCATATTATGCAGAATGCTCTTTACTATTCAAATACACAAAGAAATGAACAAACACAATGAAATCCATTTACAAACACTTCAAATAATGTACTGAGAATTTTAAATTTTAATGTTTATTTTTCAGTCTGTGAATGCAGTAACATTTAGAATGCCTACCATAGGTGGCGCAATTTATAATTAAAATGATGCACACAAATATTTTAACAAAGGTGAATCTCAACAATATAATACTTAAAGAATTATAACACATTGATTTTTAATTCTTTTTTCCTTTTCATTTAGAAATGATATAGATTTTGTTTATGTCAAATAACTTGATTTGTATGAAAGATACACATACAATCTTATATATACAGTAATGAAATTGATGTAAATTCTAGGTATGTACAGTACTTTGTTGTTCCAAAATGCAAGTATTCCTTAACGACGAAATAAAGTTAAGCCTTACTAGACAATTGGATGTAGTTTGATTTGAAAGCAACTGAATTTTGTGGTAATACCAATGAAAGAGAAATTCCCATTATGCTAAAATGCAAGCAGTTGCTTAACCTCCAACCTTCACTACTTTACTTTTATTTTCCATATTTTTAAGTGCTTTTCATACAAACACAACAAGGATAAAAGCTCTTTCTACTCACCAAGCTCAAAGACGAGAAAATTAGATTTGAGGTGTTTACAGTGGTAATAACCACTTCCTGCTGATTTGATTTTTCTGGCTTATCTTCAATCATTAGTTGTAGGAAAAGGCTAATTCATTCACGAAGATAATGAATAAAATGGTTGTTAATTAGTTCTTTGTAATTTTAAATTAAGCTGAACTTCTTTTGAACCATAGCAAAACTATTAAGTTCCTAACTCCAACAAGAAAACTTTTAAGGCGCTAACTCCGAGGAGACTACTACAGCGATAACACCAAAGAGAACACTACTCTAGGATGCTAACTCCTACAAGAAAACTACAATGGTACTAACTTTAATGAGAAGACTATTGAGCATTCATTTTAACGGCCGCTCTGAATACACAACCACATTTTACTAAAGAAATTAAGTGTGCATCGCACAATACCGACACTGAAGCAATGCTCCTATACAGCTGTGACAGTGCTCAAGCAAATCCAACACTGCCACTCTTTTGTGAGAATTTCCAGACAAAAATGTGTTGAAGCATAAAGTGGCTTGTTTGAGTAGCACTGTAGTCTTTTGATTTCAACAAAAAACATTTCTAGTTTGAAGTTCATGTTTAATTTATTTTTAATATAATAAATTTTGTTTACCAAGGTTCATAAAAACAAAAAAAAAACCATATTACACATCTCAGATTCAAGGAAAACAGTATAAATAAGGCCCTATAAAAATATTATTAGTTTATCACCTTATCTAGGCTGGAAAAGTGATGAGGGAGGAATTTTTTTTTTTGCTAAAGCCAAATATCACCCTTGTATTGTTTGCTGGTGCATTGATATTCTAAGTAAAATATGATTGAGATAATACAAATAATATCTACTAGCTATATAATAAAAAATGGGGAAAAAAAACATTTTCAAAAGTATGTTTTTTTTTTCAAGTACCACAGAAGACATGCATGCGAGGGTGATAAACTAATATATTTTTAATAGGGCCTAAACTACAGAATGGTTGATGTGAACACATTAAAGTCATAATTAATAATAGAACACTGATATGAAATTTCAAGGTACTATTATTGTGTATTCCTGGTCAAATCATCTTTCTCATGGAAACACATTATTTTCAAATCCTTTTTTCAAACATCACTACATACACCTTCATGTAATAAATTAAAAGGGTAGGAATGATTAAAATTCCTATCTTCAAAAGTAAACATTCCCCATAAAAAATGGACTAGTCTATCCTTCAACCTAAGATAATCTTATTTTGATTTATTGAATATTACTCCTCATTTGCATACTACTCTATTTCTCTGATTGGCTGAGCATGCTGGTAGGTCAACTCCACAATAATGGAGGCGAATCTCATCATTACTCAGTTGATAAGCCTGTGTAAACATTCCAAATAGAGGGCGCTATATCACATCAAACTGATGGAAAACATCAGCTTTTAATGGTCAAGGACACACAGAGAAAATTCAAAATTACTAGGAAAACATAACAGACAAAGGAATCTTATTAAATAAGTCTGACACTATCCATAGAAACCTTTATATAATTATTACATTACTGTATATAATTTGTATTAAATGTTTAAAAGTATAAAATTTAGCAATTAATACTTCTCTTATTTGCATAATATAACAGATTATGCAAATAGGAGAAGCATTTGCATAATATAACATAGATTCAACTCTACTATATCTTTTAAAAAGCAGATACAATAGTGCAATAACTAACACTTTATTGTTGATATTAAAAAAAGTAATGAAGCATATATGAATTTATTACCCACTTTTTAAGTAGAATAATATGTCTAATATATCAACATATAATTAAAAATTATGGATAAAAATTATACCAAAATGAGCTGTGAAAAGTACAGTGTCTCTTTAATCCATTGTACTTCAAACATGACTTTTAAACTTTTCAAAATGACTAACGTTAAATAGCAATTCAAAGCATTTAAAATGATCCAACCACAGAGCAAGCAAAAATGGCCTAATTTGAAATTCACAACTCACAGTACTTGCCTAGCTAGTAAATTGCAGCAGGCCAGGATTGCTATTTCGTTGAACCGAGTCTTGGTCTCTCACCAGCGGGGTACTGATTGTGTTATCTGGACCCAATTCCAGACATGTAATCATTACCAACCAAATTCAACCACTTGTTTTATCTCGTCTTCCTACGGGCTAATGACAGTTTACTCCGGTTGCACTACAGGTACCACAATCGAATTGGCTTACTATCCTTCAAACAGTTTCTTAATCTTAATTTTAAAGTTTTTAAATCATTTTAAATCTTCCTTTATACAATGATTAACAATTCAATTTAACTACTTCAAATTTAATTTCTGGAAAAACATAAAAACAAAACATGATGTTGCCTTATGAAGGATAGCTAACAAGTTATAAAACCTATCAAGTGGCTCTCCTAAGAGCATCATTACATATTAAAAATTATTTAGAAACAAAATGATTTGGACTACAAACTATCACTGATTACAACTTATAATAAGAATGAATGAATTAGCCTAAATTATAATAAAAAAAATCAAAATAAAGGGACATTCAAATATTTTACTGAGCTTATTAAGTCTTCTGTAGAATATTATATAAAAAAAAAATTACAATAATTACATGTTGTTTGATACTATGACTAAACTTCTCATTTGAGAGATCGGCAATTACCCATTGTCCGCCTTCTAGAAGTAGAAAATCAATATAAAAAATGAGATTGACCACCCAACATTAATAACTAATTTTCATACTTGCATTAAAGAAAACCCAGGTGGCAGAGAAGAAACTAGAACACAATAAAAAGACAATCACTTATTGATATGCTTGATCAATGGTTTCCATGACAATTTTAGCAACTAGTTCAAATGAAATACAAATGTATATCGACTAGGTGAGAATTGATGACAGAATGTATTACACCTCAAGGAATTTATAACTTATGAAGACTCTCCCAGAGTTGATATCATAATATTTTGAACCCTATTCATCCATCAATGCTTGTTGCGTTATCCACTCGATATTATCAATTCATTTTATTTACTTCTTATTAAGCTAATTAATTTCCTCATTCAGTGACATTTACTGGTTTTCTCTGAGGGCTTCGAAGATCTATGCTTGTTCTGATGGTAGTCAGTTAGCAGTAGTCATGATCTACATTTTTGCAATAAGTATACATAGATCTTTAGGTACAGCTTGTACGTATATAGGTATCTAGAGCACTGCATAGTTGCTGGCTATTATAATGTGCATGTGTATTCATGAATATGAGATCATACCGTGACAAATCAGGCCATATTTTAACAATGCCTATGGATACATATAACTGTAAAGCAAAGCATTATGTTGTCTCCCTTTATCTTAGTAGAGTACTCATTGCTAAAGTGAAATAATGTAATAACTTTCATTTGAATCTATAGAGGGCAGTATAGTTCTTTTAAGATGTTCACAGCTTTTCCAGCATTCTATGAAATAACTGAAAATTTTTTTTTTTCAATCATTTTCCATATTTAATAACTTGTTTTCTTAGTGGTTTCCTTTAAATACAATAAAAACATCTTCCACAAAAAAATCATAACTCATTTTTAAAAAATCAATAATTTAACTCATCTAACACGTCATTAATCTGCTAATGTTCTCTTTATCACCTTTTAATTAGTATACAATTACATCCTAATTTCACAGAACATTTCGTTACGATTTCTAATTTTTATTATCTTATAATCCATTGAATAGTCATAAACAGCTGCAATAATTAATAAGCCTACAATACAAAATATAAGGGGTTTTTTTTTCATAACACATTTCAGTAAGTACTCCTCCAGTTTCAAGGCCTGGTAAACTGTATATAAGGAAGAATTTTGAATTATTAAAACAATCATGAAGCCACAATATATTAAAGCCTCCAATGAATATTTAAATATGGGAGAAACAGAATTAGGAAAAATTCAGCTGGCTAAATCTGCGCATACCCACAAGGGATAAGCAAGTATGGGACATTTTGTAAGTTAATATGGCCAAATCTATGATTGATAATTTGTATATACTGTATTCTAATAAGGTAAATAATCTTATGGGATATAAATGTTATTGAACTTATGATTTGCTCAATGTGAGCTAATAGGAAATTTTGTTTAGTGAAGGGGGAAGGTACTATGACTCTGAGCAAGCACTGGACTCTGATCTGAATGGGAGGGTAAAGCAACTATTTGAAATACTCCCAGCGCTCTTGATAATCTTTGGGACAATCCTCTACTACAGTAAGTTGACATGACAAATGATCTACCACTATTTCTTTATCATATCACTATCTATGCTCTATAACCAATTTAATTTGAGCTTTGTTCTGTATATTCAATTCAATTCAAATATTCATCAGACAATTGAAATTCAAATATCCATAGTTCATGTGATATGTGACAGTTAATGTTACTTAATAACTGTTAGAATGTACAATAGAATACATGGGTCTTGGAAAACCACTTTAACAAGTAAGAAACTATTGTAGACCTGCTCCATCTGTAGACAGGATAAAATATAATGAACTCGACCCCAAAATGACCTAGAAAAAATTTGATAAACAACACTTTTATGAAGGCTTGAAGTGGCCGCCACATGTATTCATATGATGATGTAGATTGAACCACATTTATCCTTAAGCCTATTAAAATGTAAACAGCCTGACCTCCCCAAGTTTACCCCATAGTGGGTAAACTTATAGACACAAGCACACTAGGTGCAAATTGCTTGTGTCCTTGGGCAAGGCACTTTATCTACGGTTGCCTCTCTCCACCCAGGATTACAAGTGGGTACTTGGTAGGTTCCAACACGATTGCGCTGATTACTAGCTGCAATATTACGGAATAATAATATAATTTAATTTAATAATTAAATTTGCTGTTGAGTATGAGTTCCATATGTGTTTGATCCAATGACCGGGGTACTAATGTGAAGCGCTTAGAAGCATTGTGCATGAAGCGTTATATAAGAGCGACATATTAATATTATTATTATTATTATTATTATAAGTTTACCTGAACCATTAAAATGTTCACATGAAACCATCTTAAGGGCAAACAAAAAAATTCTTGTGTTGGCTACACTTTGGGAAAATTTTTAAAAAAATGGATAGGCTTTTTTTTTTTCCAATAATGTATTTGTTTCTAAAAAGTTAAATATACACAAAAATACAACAAAGATCATTTTATAATCTATATTGAAGAGTAGAACGATTGCATAACACTGTAACATCGCCTACTGTCCAGCAAGATAGGCCTGTTCGAGCCTTTTTAGGTCATAAAAAAAAAAATTGTTTGTTGTAGTCAAAAGAATAAAAAACTAACAATGCCGAACTTCATATTCGTACATTTTGGGTTGGCCGGGCGTGGCCAACACAATAATTTTTCTTTGTTTGGCCTAAATTGAATATATACAATTGCTCCTCTAGAACAAATATAAATCAGCACCTCTAAGACAAACATACATCAGCGCCTCTAAGATGAATATATACATCAGCCCCTCAAGAACAAATATATGCATCAGCCCCTCTAAGACAAATATACACCAGCACCTCTAAGATGAATATATACATCAGGGGTGGATCGCTATAAGCGGTCTTTAGACGTCACTACTGGTCTATGATTATAGACCATTGCTATACCGCGGTCTAACCAGTCGTCTTAAATTTTAAAGCCTACTCGAAGGAGGCTTAAAATGGTCTTAAATCATTTTCATCATGGTGTTACAGGTAGACCTAGTCCTACATTCGCAAGCTTCTCATCGTCTGTAAAGACTGGTCTGCGTTTATTTACGTTCATTTTAATAAATATGCATGTTTTGAGCAAGTGTAACAGCGCCCTTAATTTTATGTTTTATATCAGGGATTGCTTGTTTGCATTTCAACACTCAAACGGTCTAAGCGAAGACTGTTTTATAGCAATGGTCTTAGCAGAGTGACTTTAGTATGACTGTCCCTTTAAGATAAATATATACAACTTCTCCACAACTTTTCCTTTAAGATGAATATACTGTATACAATGTCAGTCCTTTTCAGATGAACAAGTACAACTTCTCCTTTAAGATAAATATACAATAGCCTTTAATTTTAAGATGAATACATACAAATGCCCCTTTAAGATGTCTCATGAAGAGGTACTTCACTACAAAGTGCTTCCTCAAAGTTTGAGACATCATAATCTTGCGATGAATGGCTTCCCAACTTGTAGTTCTATCTCCTCTAATTCAATGAAGGCCCAAGAACAGCATTAACATGCATGCACTGCACCTTGCAAAGCCATCAGTTTTGGGATGTTGGAATTCCATACAAAGTATTCAGACTGATATTTAGCCTAGACCACTACATGGTTCAAAATCATTTCAAAATCATTTCACATAATCTTAATTAGCAGGCTATTTAGAAAAAATAGAAAGTGTAAGTCTGTTTTACATAAAATGCCAGTACTCATAGAAATTTGTCAAACTTAAAGTTAACATCACTCACTTGATACAATGTAAATTAATCTTAAAATTTTAAGAAGTCATCATTGTGAGGGCAGTATTTACTTCCTTGATTAAAAATGTGTGTATGGAAAAATTATTTTTATTAATAATTATATTAATAATACCTAGGCCTATAACAATTATAATGAGTTCGTTGGTAGTCTTTAAACTCATTGCTTCTTTAATAAATAAACGTTTGTTAACGGTTTAAGACAATATAATTGAATTTGTTTAAATATTTTAATAACATTTATTTTTTTAAATAAGATGATGTTTTTTGTTGTTGCACAATGATACTTGAAAAAAAAGGCCTAAATGTTTTTCATGGCTGGAAGCAACTGAATTAGATACATGAATCTTCACTTTTATAAATAAAAAAATTTGTTGTTAATTAAGCTAAGTTTTAGATAAAGAAGCGAGTTCTGACACCAATCTCTCCTGATACAGCGGTCCACTATATCAATTTGTTAGTTGTAGGCCTACTTCTCATATAAGTACAAGTTGTCTTTGTTTTCTCAGTGCCTGAATTCCTAAAATAAAGTCATTAAACTGCATGAAGTCAGCAGCTAAGTGTGCAGCATTTAGATGTGTAGTTTCTATCTATTGATCTCCAGTGAGGGCGCCTTATAGCAATCTTATTCTCACAACATAGTAATTAACTAACTTTGATATTTATCCCGCACTTTTCTTCACCCTTAGTATGTCCATAATTATATTTATCTACTAAAGTAAAAAACATATTTTATAATTGATAATCATGGAATATTTTTAGCATATTTCAGGAAGATTAGAGCACATTTTATTGTTTATTAACTACCACATTTAATTTCTTGAAATATTTTCAGTTATTTGTTCCCAATTACTTTTTATATCACCGGTATTCAATTAACAATTAACAAAAATGCATGTTCTTTAATTAATTTTGTCTGAAAGGTCAATGAATTCAATTTAGATTGCTTTTAGTCAAAACACATATCCAATGACAGACAACTGATGTAACATAATAAAATAAAGTGGAAAAACCTCTACCCATAATGGATTCTATTTTATATAGTTATCATTTTCATTATGCTTGCTAAGTCTCTTGTTCATGTTAAGAATAAATCATCAAAGTGTAATCCATTTTAAGGTCTGACGACAACTAAAGGAGAGTGAATTCAGCAAAATAACAAACTTTATTTACTTCAATTTAGGTGTAATTTCTCAATTTCAAGTCTTGCTTCCATTTAAGATAACATGCCTAGTGGCAAAACGTTACGGCTGTAGACAGTACGGAGCCAGCTTTCAACCAGGCCGTATTTCCCTTTCTTGCGGAGAACGGCTCGGAGGAAAAAATGAACCGGAGTTAATGTGATCATCAGAAATTTTGAGGTCACTTTGCCTCTGGGTAAAATTGCCTTTTGTGTTCTATGAACACTAAAGATGGCCACTTCGTAGACTAAGCATTAAAACAAATGAGAAACATGATGGATAACCTACATACGATTAACGATTAAGGATTAACAATGTCTCTGTGCTACTTCTTTAAAATATAAACATCTTAATGCTACCTATTTAAACATGTCTCTGTGCTCCTTTAAAAACATCACTATGCCACTCTTTGAAAAGATGTCTGTGCTACTTCTTTAAAAACATCTCAGTGCTCCTATAAATGCCGTGGTGCTACTCCTTTACAAATATCTCTTTTATTAACATCATGATGCTACAATTTTTATAGTAATACTTCTGTGGCAATCCTTTATGTATTGTACTGTTTCATTTTTTTTTTTTGCATCCTGCTACTCCCTATTTAATACCTCTGAGCTACTCCTTTTTAAGAGCATATCTGCACCACTCCTTTAATAATGTTTCTGTGCTACTCCATATGTTTTTGTGCTACTACTTTAATATTGTATCTGTGCTATTCAGGACTGAATTCAGATACCTAATTTAAGCAGTCAAAAAAGGATGCATTTTTCCATCACTATGTTTTTAGCCTGGCCCCTGTGCCTGAGTCACTTGCCCCAGGCACTTTCTCTGGCTGTCCCCTCTCGTTGCTACTGGTGCTATTTCTTCAATAAGTCTTGTATTTTTTTCTGTATAGCTCATTTCATAGCGTCTGCAACTTTTTAATGTCTCTGTCTTCGCTTGGTAACATCTCAGTGCTACTGTTTTATCACTCTAAATATGATAAGATCTAATTCTGTTATTGTATACAGTATGTACTGTAAAAGATTAAAATACATTAAAAAAAATCTCTGATCATTATTTTCACATTGTTAAGCGCCTTTGAGCATAATTGATCATGAAAAGGAAGCTAAATACATTTGGTAAATAAATATAATAAATAAATAAATATTTACATCAAGATTTAATAGATGGATAAGATGGCCATTTCCATTGTTCTTAATAGGGAAGTCACAAAACTAGTTAAAACTAAAGAAAATAGGCCTAATCTTCAACTTCATAAGATCCCAAAGACATGAATAGGTGAAATCAAATGCTTGCCTTTGCCAAGAATAAAAAAGAAATAGGTTTGTGAGTTGCTAAATGCATTTCCGATGCGAACAGACTTAATGTGGATAATCATTGACAGAATTCAAAGGAAAATGAGTCAGAAGTGAAAACATCAGGTCAATACACAAACTAAATATATATAAAAAATATAAAGAAAATGAAAGAGAACCAGTATAACATGTACAGGTTATTAGTGTGTTTGGAGATGTTTCTATATATTTGGAACAGTTTTCTTTGGCTTAATTTGATTTTAAAGATGTACTTTCCCAGGATGAAAAGGTCTGTCGCTATTATAGATATTAGTACATTGTGTATCTGTTGAATCACATTCACCTGTTGAGCGTGAAAAAATGTTGTGTCAGAAGGAAGGATGGGGCACACTGATATGTGTATGCTATGAAGCTCAAAGCAAAGATTGTATGTAATGAGGCCCAATGCAGGGAAGTATCTAGGCTTGTTGCAGCAAGTTCCCATGAATGGAGGCCTAATGAAGATCTGTGCTGTAAGGAATGCTGCGGCAATTGTACCCATGTAATGGGCCTGATGCAGGGAAATATCCATGACATGAGTACCATTGCAGGGAAGTATAATGTGATGTGAGTGGAAACAAAAGGCCAAATGCTGGGAAGTATCAATGCCATGCCATGAGGCTTGCAACAGTGAAGTATCTATTTCAAGAGGCCTGTTGCAGGCAAAATATGTCATGAGAATCAGTGCATTCAGCATATCCATGTCTCATGAGCAATGTATATGTGCTGTGAGGCCGATGCTCCAATATGAGAATATACACTAGTATAGACTTATTGTAAAAACATAATATCCTGAGCCCTATGTTCCTGATTGATTGTGATATACTGAATGTACTGCCCACAAGACGGCCACTTTAAATTAAGTTTACGAAGACATAGTTGCCAAAAGAGTTTAGGTATTTCTTGAGAAAAACTACATTAAAAAAATGTAACATTCTGGAATTTATGTCGTAATTTTACAGCAAAGCCATCCATGTACTTATGTAGAAATGTATCAAGTAGATTGGTCAGGCAGATCACTAACGAAACTGTGGGCAGAGTTCAGGTAATGCTAACCGAACTATGCAGTATCATTTCAAGTCACATGACAGCATAATATCTGGCAACGATTTTTGTGACAGTTATTTGATACAAAATGAAGCAAATCTTTGATAAATGTGTGTAAAAAAATTGCTGGGTGGAAAAAAAAACAAGTAAATTATCATTAAATAATTGGGCAAATCCAAAAATAGAAATTAGTAGCCACGCTTCACTTTACTTCTCAAAACTTAATACCTGAAATACCTTCTTTTGAAGCATTTATTACTTTAAAAGAATATCTTCCAACATTATTACTTATTTTCATATCTGTTTTATTATTCATTCTTATTTTTTTTAAATATCTGTAAGTATAAAGTATTCAATTACATATAATTTTGTGGTTTTATTACATTTTCATCTGATAAATAATAATGTACACAAGCACTCAATCAAAAAAGAAATTTAAAACATAGTACATTTTGAAAAAGTATATAATAATCTGTCTGTTTGAATCATCATCTTCAACACCAGAGGCAATATTAAAAGAGGGCAGTATGAAAGGTCACAGGCCAATAATTGACATCTAAGTATAATTTGCACTATCTATCATAAAGCCATAGTTTCACATAGAAGGCATGTACACAGTTATACTCAATGATAAATACTATGTGAGCCTCATGGTTACGAAAAATGCGTGAATGAACTAATTTTTACAACTACACTCTCGGAAGTATTGCTTCATGTGATGCTATTACCGGTATCCCTAGGTGCATGATCATCATGGATGTACACAGTGGCTTTAGGGTGAACTAGAATGTAGGGCTAACCTATATAACTATTCTTCACAGTAAACAGAATCAAGGGAGTGTACACAGGGCCTATTTGCGGAGAGACTTGGGTTCAGCTACTTAAAGTCTGAGTGAGAATTTGATTTAAACCAACATTGATGTCGAGCAAGCTTCCGAAATACTTGCCTTTTCCATGTTCGTCGTCTCAATTTCTAAACGTATTAACCACTACTAACATTGATATTTAAGGTTACTCTTTATGTGTTCCAGTTATGTTTTTTGATCATTTGTATTTTCTTGTTGTATGTCATTTGTATACTGAATATTTCCTGCAGTCCATAGTGCACTCATAATATTTAACGTAAATATGATAAAAAGAGCCAAAAAGCTAATATGAAAGGTACACAGGGGCAAAATGCAATAAAGCTTCATATAGCAGTTATTAAAGAGAGACTAACATCTATATTATTAAAAGGGAGATCTATGTATTAGAGGTACTCAAACGCTATTTAAGGGACACAAAGATCTATAAAGGGACACAAAAGCATGTATTAAATTAGCACAAAGATATACTGTAAAACCAGAAACTTTCGCGGCCTGAAACTTTCGAGAATCACCAATTTCGGTCGTTTTCGCAACATAAAACTTTCGCGAATTGCAAAAATAGAGTACAAAATTTTTATTCCTTAATCCAGAGAATACTAATAATTGAAATACAAAAGTCAAAATTATTTACTTATCTTCACTGTTCTGTCAAAATTTCTGCCATAATTTGGAGGAAAAATGTGTTTATATGTACACAAATAAATGTAACTTAGACATATTGTGTCTTTTAAATTGATCGTTTTCTGTATTCTGTACTGCAGTAACAACATTGGCATACTTCCAATACTGGTACTTTTCCAGTCTAGACCGATCGTGGGAATAAGCTTCACTGTTATCTAACGAAATGCACGTACTGGCGGCGCCACAAAGCTTCTACTGTCAGCTAGCGAAATGCGCATACTATCGGCACCACATAGGATACCGATAAGGTTACCGCAAGTGAAACACGCGCGAACAATTAGATTGACATTTCCTAAGATAACGGTATGGCTTTTCTCTTCAGTAGGGCTTAATGTTACCATCCCAATTTTTATAAACAACTTGTCCCACGTACAGTACACTTACCTGCGCGGTGAGCGGTGGAAGCTGTCCAGCGATAGTGAAAAAAAAAAACAAGAAACATGCGAGTTTTACTATTTTGTGTTCATTTCGTCATTGATAAAATATTGTACTGTTAAATTCCGTATCGTACGAGGGAACCTTAGAAGCTATCTAAGAAGACAATTACAGATTTATAGTTTATTGTTAATGAAAATACAGTGTTCATACTACAATATACCGTACATAATAAACGACCATACAATAAAACTCGATGTTGGTATTTAATTTTAACGAAAATACGATAGCAGCCTTTATGTAATACCGACAGATCCTTAGCGCAAACAACAAAGGTTATTTGTCGTTTGAACAAGTGCGCGCGTCAAAGCATGACCTGATTCCCACGCATACCAATCAGGACTGACAATCAACCTACTCTATTCCTGCTTTTGTTTCGAAGTACAGTACACAAGTTGGCAGAAGCACGAACGTCAGCTAATTTTACCGATCCGATCGACATTCACGATGATCAGATACAGTAGTATACTACCAATCTTTTGCGCTCTCCAATACTTACTTCAAACATGTATGTGAACTGAAAATTATTCGTGGCATGAAACTTTCGCGAATGGCTAAGATTAATGCGCGCGAAATTTCCTGGTTTTACAGTATATCAATGGGACATGTGACTAAAAAAACTGCACATAGGTTGGTTAGTTAAGGTGCATAGAGACTAGTATGTTAAAAGCACATCCTTCATGGTACACAAGGCTTATCTAGAGAAGTACACAGGGACTAGTGTATTAAAAGCACATGATTAAATGTACACATTGATATCAAGAGAGGTACACAGACTAATACATATTAAAAGCACATACTTAAAGGTACACAGGACTTATATCATGAGAGGTCAATAGGGCTTTGTCCTCTGGCTGAGTCATGAACAAGAGTTTATGAAGGAAATGCATAGAGAGCTAAGCTGTGTTTTATCAGCTCAGTTGAGCCAACAGACTTCAGGAAGGCCTACAGATAGGCTTATGCTATAATGTGTCCCACAAAAATACAGCCTAGTGATTCAACATTATGAAACAAAGGCAATGATGCAAATTATACAGAAAAAAGGCTCATTATTACGACACGTACAATCACCCTATATTACAGGGGTCTCAATTCTTCTGAATCTAACGAAAATTCAGAGAGCCGTCCGCAGCCCTGAAAGAAAGTAAAAACCTCACAAAAACTAAAACCTACTGATCAGTGATCCCCATTATGTTTACAGTACACCTAAGTTACTAATTCCCCTTGCGTTTAAGAGTACGCCTACTGCTTACCCTGATTAGTTCCAATTAAACATGTTCTATAGATCATTTATTCCTATTGAGCCAATTTAAATTGTTCAAACATCCTTACTTCTCCAACTTACTTCATAAATTATATTTATCTCAGGTAATGAATATCACAAATTTTCTTGCTGTGCACTTAATTTATTGGTACTGTATTTGATGATGTTAAATATTCAATCCAACACTACTGGCAATGGCATCAACAAATGATTTAATTTATCTATTTATATTACTTCCCCTAGTGTTCCACAAGGCCATCTCCCTTGTGGATTATTCAGTTTTTTTTTTCTTCAAGCCAAATTTATTCCGAACAGCTGAGCAATTAACACATTTTTAGGAAATAAAAAAAAATTTATCTTGCTATTAATGGTTTTGTATTTCTTTGTTTTCTAACATTTATTAGGGTATAAAAATTTGCCAATACCAGTACCTGCAAGGATAAAATAATACATTTATTTATGATGTTATTCAATACCTTCCAACACAGGTTCATGTTTACTTACAGAGTGCATGCTTCCCTAGTCTATAAGGCAAAACTGTTTTTATACCTTTAGAGAACCCTTTGCCCACCAATAATGATTTTGAATAAAAAATAACATTTTATTTTTAGCCAATTTATTCCAACTTCCACTATAAAAAAAAATGGAAATTTCAGAAAAACATGGAAATTTCAGAAAAAAAACAAATGTTTATCTTTATTTTTATTAAGCCTGTTGCTGTATTGAAATCTCTAAAATTAAAATGTGTATTTCTTCCTACTCATTTATTTTTATTTTCTCTTCTGTCTTGATGAATTCTGGCACAACCATTTCTTAAATATGAAAACAAAATTTTATTTTCGCCCTCCTCTGATGGTCCTTAAAAAAAGTTTGCAAAGCCACTTAAAAAAAAAGTATCACTAAAGACAAAAATGTCTTTATGACCAGCTTCAGTACTGAATTAAAGATCATAATGCTTAACTACATACTTTCATTATTAATTAAAACATTTCTGAATATCAATATGGAGTTTCCTTGGGCATCACTATACCGTATGACGCATTGTATGTGACGGGTGACCCTTACTGTTGACCACGATGCTTCGTCAGATGCTGGACAGTTGGTCATGATCCTTGACAGTTGGCCATTTTACTGTACTTAAGGCCGGCAGCTACAGTAACCTACATATTTTTTGCTGATTTTCAGCTCAAATATTCTTATTTTGTTTTTAATTTTTAAGCAATTTCAGCCTCGGTAATCTACAGTAATTGGTACAGCAGCTACAGCAACCTATGCATTTAACTGGATCCATTTCAAGTTCAGCAAAACACAAGCATTTTTATCCAAAGTTAATTCAACACAATAAATAAATACGCTTCTTTTTATAAGAACCAGTAAAATTTTGCCAAGGCTCGGCATCCTTATTCTTTTGCTGATTTTAAGATCAAAGTTCTTATTTTGTTCAATTTCAGTCTCAGTGTTATAAAAAAAGTATGATAGTTAAATCTACAATAATAGGTATCAAACAACAGATCTGCAGCCTGGGAATATCAAGTCCATGCTGCAAGTAGGATACAGAGGCCTACCCCCAAGTGCTCATCTTAGAGAAACAAACGCAAGTTTTTCCCAATGAAAATATTCACAGCTGAGACTTGATACTGGCCTCAAGGATAGCAGCCTGAACCACAACCACTGCAATAACTGTTGCATGTTACACTAAGTTCGTCACATAGGGCATACTCTACATATAACTACCTAATTATATATGATATTTATATTTTAAAGAGGATGAACAAGCTGGCTTAAAATGTATTATTATGTCAACTTGAATGTGAACCAGCATAAATGAACAAGTTGATTGAAAAGTTACAAACCTTGTTTTCACTGTTTTCAGCAAGCGAACCTGTTACCACAACAGATGGTGAACGTTGACTCTGCTGACTACCAAATGATTCTAGAAAATCAAAAAACAAAATAAATTGAGTCAAATGTACTGAGAAGGCCTACATTACCAATGTGCAATCACACAAGATTTCACGAAAATTGTATAATTAGGCTATGTTCTATGAGCTAACGGTTGGAAGGATCTGGATCCTGCTAACCGTTAGCTCCCGTGCGTCCATCCGAGAAAATCCCGATCCGGATACCAAAAATATGATGATCAAATCACTGGCCAATAAGAAACTGGAAATTGTAAATGGGTACGTGTGATTGGTTGATGATAGAAACACGCTCAACTTGCTAACCGATAGCGCTTAGTAACCGTTAGCGGTATCCGGATACTGCTAACGGTTAGTGCTATCCGGATACTAGGGCTCTCGTGAGAACGAGGCTTATGTTATTCTTAGCAACATCAGTGGATGGTAGGTATGCTGTTTCACAAACATATAATCATATCATAGGTATAAAATTTTGTATAGCACAAGTTAGCCTATATCAATATATCCTCCAGTACTTACACATCATAGACAACTTAAAATCAAAAGGAACTGTGGTGTGCTTAATAATAATAATGGGTTGCCCATGAGGTCATTCAAAGTTTACTCAAAGCTTATCTGCATTAAATATTGTTCATGAATATTCATCATATGAATTTAAATACAAAGTGTTCCTATTAATGATGAAGATAAACTTTATCATAGTGTTTTTTTGTTTTTTTTTTAAATTGGTTCGCTTCATGTTGTTTATTCTTAGACTGTGTTTACACTGTGTTCCAATTCCAAATTAAACAGTAACAGTATGTGCACCTGTGAATTTTCATTAATTATCCAGTAGGCAGTTGAAATAGGAGGAAGTTTAAATAGAAAGTTACAATCACATTTTGTTTACATAACAATTTCACATTAGGATCAATGCTCATTTGCCAAGCTTATGTATTGTTATTCTAAAATCTCTATTATCTTAAGGTAACCAAGAACATAAACTTAATAAGCTATCAGTTAGTACAGAATGTTGGTATATGGAGCACAAAGAGAAAATAAATGTAGTTTTATATTATATTCCTAGTTTCATTCCAGTATTTAGTTCCCCTACAATATCTTTTGTCAATTACCAGTATCTCTTCTTCCTAGTTCTCAAAAGTTGAACTCGTTTTCAAAAATACATATGAATATTGTTGATTTGATGCTCATAAAAAAAAAATCATCTTAAACAGCCAGAAATCATTCAAATAGAGCGACGGCAGACTGATTGAAGACTATTCTCTTTTTACTTCAAAAATTATCTATTTTGCATAATGATAGTAATCATTGCTAAGCACACTATAATGATGATGTCCAGTCATTGCTACATTGTTGCTATGACAGTGTCATGGTGATGTATGGTCAGTCATACACCTGGCTTCATCAGGCCACTGTGTCACTAACCCTTCATAGAAATGGCTTCAACTTTGTTGTCTTTTATCATCCATCCAACTTAAACAGAGCTCTACCAATGCATGTTTCTTTTTGCCTAAATTTTCATCCTGATATATATACTGTAGGTTAATATATAGAAAGTATCTTTGTACAGTACTAAATCCTACATGTTTGAATCATATTCCTAGGTTAAGTAAAACTGGAGTAAGATCATTTTAAAGTTCAAATGTCTAAAAACATACTTAAAATTGCCTCTAAAGATAAACAACTGAGAAATTTTGTGTTGGTTTTCCTATCAATTCTGAAAAATAGCTTTACAAAATGTGCCTCAACAACATGATTACCTAAGGTAATTCAACTTGGAACTTTTGCTAATGTGAAATATACATAATAAACTTATCAGAAAAATTGAAATCCAATTTTTGTCAAAATATCACTTCAGATATATTTTTTTAAATATATCAAATTGACCTGGTGTACCGCAAGACTCATTTTGTCACGAAAGCTCACAAGTGTGAGTACCACAGGTAAAATCAAAATATGGTTTGGGATACAAAAACAAATCAAATTGAGCGTTCTTTTTTAAAGCAGCAGTGGATGTCTTAATTCCATATAATTATTTTTTATTTATTGTTGATATTGTTATAAATGCTAAGTTTTTGTGAAATACTCGTTAAACCTTATTTTGACATTGTTTTGTTCTTCAGCACCTGCAATCAAATACTGAGGATGCTAGTATCATGCTAGTATTAAGTCATACAACTCTAAAGTACCTTTATATTTTTGAGTTATGTTTTCTAAGCTATTTCTCATTTTACACAATATTGGCACACTGTACATATTTATGATACATGATTATATATGTCATACTCTTTCATTTAAGTACGAGGTAGCTTCATCTATTCTGCATTTATTGCAAAACAGCTGACATTTTTTTCATAACAATGATCTCGATCATAACAAAAAACCCCAGAGATTTTCTACAAGCAGATATGTATTAAAACATTGATTGAATAGGATCATTGGCGACAGCACCACTAATGCCGTTGCTCTTCCCCGTTTACACTGCTGCGAATTTATAAAAGATTGACAAAGTAATTTTCTGAACACAGGCAATGATGAAGCATAATGGAACTTTCATTCGCTCTTGGGAAGCTACACGCATAATGGGAAGGGGTTCTCGTTGGATGTTCATAAAGCATAATTCCAACTAGTAGTAACTATGCCCAGTACCTCCATCTGCACACAAAATAATTTCATTTTAACTTTCTTCTGTTGAATCTTAACTTCAGGTTTGGTGACACAGTCGGTAAATGCATACTAAGCTTTACTTTAATGGTTTCTACAATGATAATGGTATTTGCTCCTCGATGTTTGATGTGAAAGCACCAACTGCAAATCAGAATCAGATTTATTTGTCTTCACGGAAATTACATTTGAGGCAAAACTGCTCTTAACATTTAAAAATTCAATATGCAACTTAATATATAGACTGTTGTCTAATGTTAGTTACAGTATATACTGTAGAATATGACAAATAATAATGAAAAAACCTTGTGAATTTAAACTTTAATGATTATTAAAAAGATATTGTTTTAAAATCAATTTTTTTGCCTGGCATTGCAGAGATGGCTATAAATAATGAATGAACCGTTTCAAGTTGGCTTATTACACCATGACTTTAGTTTAGGAACAATACAGTTTGGCTTTTTTTTATGTGCAGGACATCACATTCTGGCTGACCTAAATGATTACTCTTCAATGAAATTATTATCCAAATACAACTTTAAACTCGAGCCTTAATCGCAAGCCGTTTGAGGCCAGAATTCCACTCTTGTATTACATGTAAATGCTAGGGCATTGAAAGTAAATGCTAAACCTATGCTTCATAAATATCTTATTTAGGTACATTGATTTATTGTAGTGCTTAGCTTTGGCTCACTGGCTGTAGACCATAGCCCTTTGAATCACAACACATATAGCTATGACACTACACCGCTGCACCTGCAAACACAATACAACAGGCTGACAAAGTGCACTTTAACCGAGGTCACCTGGCTTTGGTGAAACCCGAAAATTCAATATAAATGAAATTCTACCTACATCATTTTGCGCAAAGAAAAGCTTAGACTAAGTGGATTGTTTGTTGTCTATCTTTCCCGTGTAACACAAGATAAATGATATAAAATATATGGATGGTATGACCAAGGTACACCTTGAAAATAGTGTATATAAATGATTCATTAAAACTATCAACTGGTGCCATTGGCTAGTATTGAACCCAGGACTCTTAAAACTGAAGGTGGGCACCTAAAAAAAAACTGGTTCCATAATGATGATTAATCAAGTCAAAATATGACAATATTAAGAACTTTTATCTAAAGAAACAAAATAATGATATCCTTTTGATCACTTTTGTATCTTTAGTTCTTTCATAATAATCATAATAATAATAATGGTCGACTTATAGAGCGCATATCATAGAGACCTATATGTGCTTTCATGAGTTAATTCCTTTGTGTTCAGCTACTTTTCCCAAAATTTGACTCTTTTTCTTGTCCTAATTTCAAGCCCAAATTCATTCTCCAATGCTTGTTGAAAACGGAAACATCCAGAACTATTCTTTTTTAATTGGCTGTTATATAACGCATAAGGTTAATACAGTGTCAAGTGTGATACATCAATTACTGACTGTTGTAATACAGTAGGACTACTGTTTCATGACTTGCCGATATGAAGATTCAACCCATGCAGTAAAAGTAGCCAAAATTCAGCCCGGTCTCGGCTGACATTAGCATCCACATGTACAGCGTGCTTGCATTTTATACTAACCTCTGAGGAGATGGAATGAAACCAAAATCTAAACTTTGATCTAAAAGATGTCAAGAAGGAAGTGATAGACTTTCAGCTTTTAAGCATTGTGTTCATTTATTCAACATTATCTCATTATAATTTTTAATCCATGATCTACCTCTTAAAATATAAACATCCTGAACTCTCCTTTAGTCAATTGTGTGTATCTTTATTCACACTCTTAAATTAAAACAGAGACCAGCCAATTTCGGCTTATGAACTATGGATACTTGTTAACTGTTAGTGCATAGCATAAATAGCCTCATGCATAGGTCTATCTAGACCTGCTAAGGTAGCATTATGTTGATTGTGATTACTGGTATTAGGTATCACAACGGACATACACTGCATAACCACAAAACTGATAACCTGTCTCTTATACACATCTAGATGTGTATAAGAGACAGTATATATTTTTTGCTAATATTATGTTATCTATATAATAATAATACCATTATTTATATTCAGTTTCTATACAGGTTGCAGTTCTTACGTGTTGAAAGCTGGTAAACTATATTTCAAAATTGTTTACGCATTGATTATCAGCCCGACGATCCAGCCTACGATCATTGCAAAGCTAATTAAAATAACAATGACCTTCGTAGTGGTTCGTAGCTACGTTCCAAACGGTACCTACGAGCAGGCTACGAGAGGTTATGCGCAGATACGAAGCGATATTTCCTGTCTGTACTGTATATATATATATATAATTTAAATATCACTATAATCACTTTATATATCATTATATTCATTTTATGAGTAAATCTAACTACAATTTGAAGCACTTTAATTTTATTTTACCTTTTTGGCATTTTTCTCTCTCGGACATTGGTTATATTTACCTAATTTGCATATTGAAAAGGCACATATCTTAAAATATATTATGAATTATTTTGTGAAAAACTTAAAATATATTATGAATTATTTTGTGAAAAAGATTAGACTCACTCTCTCATAGATGTTAGTAAGTTTGCAAAGTTTCATGCATTTTCTTTGTTTAGTTTTAAAGTTATGCCTGGCCAAAATGTGACATTTGATCATATTTTACGATTTCCCTGCCGACAGTTTTTATCGATTTTTAACAAAATACGTATTTTGGTAAAGCATATTTGAGATATAAAGCATCATATGCAGTATTTTTTATGGGATATTGGCAATAAATGTCATGGACAATGGCTAAATGGAATTTCAGATGGTTTCTTGTGTATTTTTTGTTTTAAAGGATATTTATATGACTTTTTGATCATTTCTGTATATTACAGAAATTTGACTAAGTCCAAGTTACCTTGAAGACGACTTTAACTGCTCATATAATCTAAACTGCTCAACCAATTTAAAAAATTTAAAGTGTTTTTTGTTTCATTTTCTGAGATGCAACTGACAAACAAATCAAATTTAACAGAATAGGGACTTAAAATTTTTGGTTGTGATACCTACTGTACTTGTATGTGTTGTGACAACCTTTACAGCCTTTTCTATAGACTTTTATACATTTTAGACTAAATTTCTTGTAATTACAGATGTAAATTTCTATAATTTGTAAATTAGCAAGATGAAAGTTCACCATATCCAACCAAGAAAGCAAAGATGCTTGTATTAAAATGCCCTCTCACAAAACCACAAGGTATTTTTATTAGCCTTCCAAATCCTTGCTAACACTGACAGTTACTGACTGCTATAACCAGTCCAACGTTACCTAACAGAGTGGAAAGTAGATGCAGGTATATAACTCCTTTGAAAAAATTATAACTGCTCAATCAATTCAACTGTCTCATAAATTTAACTAACTAATTTTAAAAGTTCTAGGGCAGGTTACAACACCAGGTTGAAGGACAAGCCCTAGCCTAGACAGTTAAAATGTACACACAAATCACTGTCTGAACATGATAAGCCATTGGCAATATGTGGTTTTAACTGTTACCAATTACCAATTTTATTTCATAGACAGCTTTGTATAGGTTAACATTGACCCAATATATAATTACTAATTGAATATTAAGCCATGGAACAAAGTAAAGTGCTAAATTTACAAGTACCTAAAAGCATTGTATTATAATTTCATAACTCCATGATACTATTAGAAGCTACCTATTATTTCATCGATTCAGGGGTTTTTTTTCTCATTTTTTTTTGTCAAATGGAATGTGTGATGATGCTATATGAACTAAGTATTACCCATTTCAAGTAAGTACAAAATTTCTTGATAATTACTAATGCCTTATATCTTGGTATAGGTCAGCCTCAGAAAAGGCCGCAAAGAAACCAGTATAAATGGGTAAACTTGTTGCAGTTATCTATATGACTTTGTATGTCGATAAAAACTCAAGAAAATACTGTATGATGTTTCTTTAGAAAAAAAAATGCTTTAAATTTATGCGCAACATTCGTAGTGCCTGGGAACATGCATACAGTGCCACCACTTTAACATT
Source organism: Anneissia japonica (assembly GCF_011630105.1). Lineage (NCBI taxonomy): Eukaryota > Metazoa > Echinodermata > Crinoidea > Comatulida > Comatulidae > Anneissia > Anneissia japonica. Next base: position 4,291,047 of record NW_022705543.1, read on the forward strand.
TATAGCCACCAACAGTCAAATTATTATTTATTAATATTTATTTCTATTTTATTCACAAGTGATGGAAATCCATAATCTACAGACAATGATCTGTTAGGATCATAAATATTACGTGGCATATTGGTTGTACAATGGCTGAATTTCAGAAAATCTGATTCAAATATGTTAATTATTTAAAATCAGAAAAGTCATTACAGACTAAACTGTTTTTGGCTACAATCTCTTCTGCTGAGATCAAACAGTATGCCGAGTGATTTAAAATTTTCCGAATAGCCAAACAAGTACAGAAAAAGTAATGAGCCAGATATTGATGATGCACAGAATTACTGGTATACAGTTAAGTACATTCTTTGTCTCTCAATACTAAGAAGACCAACAAAACAGATGATTAATGCACAAGTACCATGCATGCTATAATTCTTGGACATGGATACAGTTTCACTTTACAGGTAGAGAACTACAATTGTTATTCTGTATTTTACTTTCTACATGCTTTGTTCAAAGGGAACCTTAGAATTATGCATGCCTGCAAAAAGCAAAGCATTGTTTGCTACCCACTCCACAAGCTGACATCAAGTTTCTGGCAAACATGGCAAATTCATGAGTTCACAGACAAATATAAACAAATTGATGAATAGAACTATTTCTGATGTTGATTTATCCAATGCATAATGACTGAATGACAAAATCTTTTATCATAACACATACAATGATAATATTTTAAAAATTAAATGTTAGATTAATACTGAAAAATATGAGGTCACCCTACATTATATTTAATGAAATTTCAGATGAGCAAATTAATATTTTTAGTTTGACAACCTCAAGCAGCTTTTAAAGATAGAGTTGGCCATACACGCTAGTTGAATATCACAACTGACGATGGCCTGATAATGATGAGAAGCTTTATCATTTGGAGGGAAGATCTTTGGAGGTTTGTGATGCTCAACCACCAATTGACCTTTTGATAAAAAAAAGTTTATGCTTAAATACAAACCATTTTCAGGAAAACACAAATTCCTATATGATAGGAAAGAGAAACAAATGAGATAATATATTGATAAGAATTGATATGATAGTGGGAGAAGCCTATTAATGTTTTAAGTGGATGGCATGATGAAAAGGTTATCTTTAATACTCTTAATTCAATCAATGTGTAATAAATAATCTATAGTCACTGAACAAAAAAATACATATGATATTCAAATTATCTGCACCTGTAATAAAAAACCCTACTTTGCAGACAACAGAACAAAAGGCACCTGTGTAGAGAACAAAAGAAGACACCTGTGAAGCAGAACAAAGACTATTATGAAAACTGATCTGTCAAAAGCAAAGAACCGCTCAAATTAAGATTTTATACATCACACTGACAACAATGATTTTACAGTATGAGTAATTTATTCAGCAAATATTATTGATTCAATATATAATCAATCAACACGGTCAATATAATAAGAAGCAACAGAGCATGCATGATACAACCTACAAGCTTGGAATGGGAGGGGTCACAGCATGCTTGACACAACCGACAAGCATGGAATGGGAAGGGTCATAGCATGCATGATACAGCCTACAAGCTTGGAATGGGAAGGGTCACAGCATGCATGACACAACCGACAAGCATGGAATGGGAAGGGTCACAGCATGCATGTTACAATCTACAAGCTTGGAATGGGAAGAGTCACAACATGCATGATACAACCTACAAGCTTGGAATGGGAAGGGTCACAGCATGCATGATACAACCTACAAGCTTGGAATGGGAAGGGTCACAGCATGCATGACACAACCGACAAACGTGGAGTGGGAAGGGTCATAGCATGCATGATACAACCTACAAGCATGGAATGGGAAGGGTCACAGCATGCATGATACAACCTACAAGCTAGGAATGGGAAGAATCCCAGCATGCATGACACAACCGACAAGCATGGAGTGGAGGATCATAGCATGCATGATACAACCTACAAGCATGGAATGGGAAGGGTCACAGCATGCATGATACAACCTACAAGCAGGGAATGGGAAGGATCATAGCATGCATGATACAACCTAAAAGCTTGGAATGGGAAGGGTCACAGCATGCATGATACAACCTACAGTACAAGCTTGGAGTGGGAAGGGTCACAGCATGCATGATACAACCGGGAGTGGGAAGAGTCATAGCATGCATGACACAATTACCGACAAGCGTGGAGTGGGAAGGGTCATAGCATGCATGATACAACCTACAAGCATGGAATGGGAAGGGTCACAGCATGCATGATACAACCTACAAGCTTGGAATGGGAAGAATCACAGCATGCATGACACAACCTACAAGCTTGGAATGGGAAGGGTCACAGCATGCATGATACAACCTACAAGCAGGGAATTGGGCAGGGTCAGCTTAATAGGGCTTTCGATTTGTGCGACGACGCGACGCTAGAACGGAATCACTCATGTGTGACCGTCCTACCTTGCGTTCTACGTTCTCTGCATACATAGATTTGGCCAAATATACAGTATTCATTTAACCCTTTCCAATCTGTGTCACTACCGTGTGGCTGCAGCCTTTTTAAAGCTAGGCTCTGGAGAAAGAACATTTTTAAACATTGTTCAAGAAATATTTTCAAAGTTATTTTTAAGAAACTGAATGGATGTTTCTCCTTTTCTATCAGTTCCTATATGTATACATAAAATATGCCTCCCCATTCTCCCTCCTCTCTCCCCCCCAAAAAAAAGTTTTCTCTCCAGTTCCTCCCCCTCAAAAGTATTTACAATTTGGCAGCTGGATACTGTGGTTCACTATAGGCTAATGATATTTGTGCAAAACTTTTTTCAAAACATTGAAATTTGGCATGAATCGTCCATGTCGGAAAAATGAACTCCAGAGAGTTTCTTCATCAGACCCTCAAATAATAAGTCTGGGCTAAAGTTCCTATAGAATGTTTTTTAAAAGTCGTTTCATTTTCATTTTATTTTAAGTAGTTAATAACATTCCTCTATTTTATTTTACAGTATTTTGTGATAAGAATACACATTATTGTGTCATTTTTATTTAAAATAATAAACTGCTTTACTATATTTTTTTAATTTGAGATTTTTAGTTCAACTTTAGTCTTTCTGTGAAAGTATAAAAAAAACTCTTGCATCACTTTTTAAACCTGAATGTTCATCGTCCTAGGTTATAGTACTTTATATTTTGTTGATGTTAAATCAATCAATTTAATGAATAAGACTCTTAAAACATTTTCAACCATTTACAAATGTCAAAGACACAATAATTTTTTAATGGGCTACTAAAAAATACATCAATGTATCACTGCATTGTTGCTAAAAAGTGCAGTTCAACTTGAGTAGATTCGTGGAATGGGGAAGTGGTGGTATGGAGGACATCGAAAAAAATAATAATAGAGATGATAGACATACCACCATGTATGCAAATATTAGCATATATTAATTATTATACTTTAATTATATTAATATTTAGGTGCTAACTATTTAACTATTTAATAGGCATAGGGTTTCTTTCTTGGTCACTCTAAATGTGTTTTCATGCTGTAAGCATGTAAATCTTTAAGTAGAATCTTCAATTTGGGAAGTTGGAACTGCGTCACTGTTCCCTTAAAGTCCTCTAATCTTGTAAACATCAATTAGTCATTTTTCTTCTTTTTTTCGGATATAAACTTTTATGTTATAATTTTAGAGGAAAATTAATTATAATATTCATGCTATGAATAACAACATTTTTGTTGGCATATAGACAGCTGTATTATGCACGTTATAAATCCATTGATTGATTGAACATAAATTGTAACAGCCCCCTGTACTTTGTCATTTTATACTCTTGTAGCCAGTACAGTATGTTTATACATTCACTACCTTTAAACTTGGTTTTAAACTGCAACATACAGTGTAATGCAGTTTCTGCTGCCAGTGGCTTAGGAAAAGCGTAATTTCAGAAATGTCATGACCACAGAACTGTGATGTGAGGGGCTTCTGATAGGATTTGAATAAAAAGTTTTATATGAAACAACATACACAGAAGAACTGAACATGTTGGACCGCTTCTGGAATTTCAAGACTTAAATGCATTGATGCAGTTTTTGACATACAGTACATCAAAATATAATGATAACAACAAACTTCTCCTAGACCAACCTGTTCAAAACCTAGGACAAGAATATTTAGTCGTAGGCCTTATGTATCTGCCAGCTAATGTAAATATCAGTTACATAAGTAAAGCATACATTTTAAAATAAATGCAATGGTGAAGCATGCCTATGTTAAAGCATTTAAAACAGGTTGGTACGATCAGTTAGCTTTTGTTGAAGCTATGCTAACTTTGCACGCATAATGAGCCTTTTGTTTAATGAAACAATGAGCAAGCCAGCATTGAGCAAACCGCTTCAGCTACACCTCAGGGAGACAAACACACCAGCCTAGTACATATGTCAAGTTCCCAGGTTTAAAAACATCGACCAAATGACTTCACTAGCTTCGATCAACCTGACTTTATATAGTGAATAATGCAACACCTATGTACATGAACAATAACAGCAAAACAAAGACTTCTACAGTATCATGAAATTACACCGAGAATAAAACAGTGTATAAAAAAATATAATTTCCATTTGGTTGTCAGAACAACCTACAATATGTTAATGAAGACAAGAGTGAAATTTATTTGATAATTACAGTACCTTGTTTTATGAAAATGAATATTATGTTATTATTATCATACATTTTTCACCCTGTATCCTAAAATTCTAATGTCTGTTGATTAATATTATAAACAAACACTTCATTTAATTGAAATTTTGATCTATTAATGTGGACAAATGTTGTAACATTTATTTTTATTGTAAGCAGACGTTTTCCAATATAATATTTAAACTATCAACATTTTCAATAAACCAAATACTTAAGTTTGGAACTTTTTGGGGGAAAAAAATTATATTTTAAGTATGTGTGCTACAGTATAATAATAATCTACATACAGTTGAGAAATAAATCAACATTTTTTAAAACAGACACATGTTCTTCGTGTTTCCCACCACAAATGGTTTGTTATACAACAATAAAGTACTTAAAATCATCTGTATCAAAAACAAAATAATTATTATAAAACATTTACATATTTATGAAACGAATGAATGAGTCAGTATATTTTGGTAAGTATTCACGGATTTGGCTTGATCTTGGTGGTCACTTACCCTCTTCACACATTTCATTTAACTGTTGTATAAACAAACTCCAATAAAGTAAAATAACTCGCACAAAACGTTTGAAATGTAATATAAATTTGAATGGTAACAGCAGAATGAGCTGATCACTGCATGTAGAACACCTTAAACCCAAACCTTGGCAGTGGGCCAAAGCCTTATCAGCCCTGTCACAGAAAAGTCACGAAAACTGCTGTGAAAGTTTCTATCTGAACAACTGAAAATGACATTTAAAAAACTTATCATTGCATAGGCTAAGATATAACTACTGTACTTGGCTAATTCTATTTGAAATGTACAGTAATATAGTATGAATACTGTGCTATTTCATGCTAATTTATCATGAATGATAAATTATGCTAAAACATCTTTGCTTTATTTTTTGTCTTCATTTCAATGATAATTATTTTTATTTTCGATTGCAAATTTACTTTATTTACTGTATGAACATATTTATCAGAGTCAAAATCAATGGGATTTAAGGTGCAAAACCTCACACATTTGATTGCTTAATACCACACTTGGGTTTATTAACAAAATTCAAATTTATTTTTACAAAATCAATAAGTATGACATGGGGATAGAAATTAGATATGATACAAATTGTTATAACAAGTTTATAGAGGCAAAACTGGAGGTGGCACGTTGTTAGTTTGTTTCGTAAAATTGTAAAGGAATGTGCCAAAATATCCAAATTCCGTTGACTACAGTTCATCAAAATATCAACAGAGAAAGTGACTAGAACTTAGAAGCCTTATGTTTATAATGGTTGGAAAGTTGAATTGTGAGCACAATACTGTCTGTGTTTTCCTAAAACACATGAATGTTTTCTTCTCGCATAAATTCTAACCATGTATTAGTCTTAATATCCTTTAAAGCCTTGACCAGACTATCACATTTCATTACACAAAAACATGTGATATGCCTAAATATGGTCATGGTGATATCACATCATAACTATATATAGTCACATCATGACTATATATGGGCATACAAATGTTTTTTGTCAATGAAAATTTGATATTATTCTGGACAGAGCTTAACACTATACACTTCTTTTTTGAGGAACACTGAGGCTGCTTAAAAAATTAAGAACAAAATAAGAACAAATTGAGACTGAGGTAAAATATCAAATGAGGTTTTTATTTTTTTTAAATACTGTAGAAAAAACAATATACCTTATAGTACCATATTTGCATTTAGATCCAACTATGTAAAACCCTATGTGATACAGTATAGTAATATACTGCTGTAGGTTATAATTTTATAGGTTTGAAGTGTGTAAAAATAAGAACAAAATAAGAACATTTAGAGCCTGAAATCAGCAAACAAATTATGAACACCAAGTCTGGGCAAAATTTTACTGGTTCAAAAAAATGCCTACTGTACACCCTCAGAATAAGATTGTCACACCAAATAAATAAATAAATAAATGAATAGCATTTAGTTTTCCCTATTTTTTGTGTTTTGTAATTGTTTGTACACAGGTCACTCATCACAATATGCAGTCTTTTAACACCAACATAATGTCAATGGCTGCTGAATGTCTGAAATCAGACGGCTACAAGTACCAGTACCAGTACCCAAAATGTCAATGATTGCAGGGAGTATTTCCTTGCAAAGGTAATTTTAATAAAAGCATTTTAAACACAGTACAGCAGGTAGGACAGTACAGTAAAACGTCCATTTTACGAATGGTCTTTGCCCCATCATGGCATCATCATCGACCTATTATTACGGTAAAAAAATTGTGCACGTTTTAAAAAGTGATGATAATGTATATTTTTCCTAATATAATCAAGTTTGTTGTAATAATTTATTAATAGTTCGATATTTTCTTCCATTTCTGGTATAATAATTACTATATTAATGTAATAAACCTAACCAGAACAAACAACTACCAACGCAAGGGTCATCGGATTGAGCGCACATGTTTACGATGATGAACGAGAGTGTTGGGGTCAGCAACACAACATGACCATACAAAGAATAGTGTGTGTGCCATTCAGTGTCAACGATTTATGTTGCTGGGAAGGCCTACTATGTACTGTAGTTGAATGAGTTTACTCGTCTATATGATGAACACCAAACACTTTGCACAAAACATTTTAGTTTTGGTTTTTGCTACACCATTATGATGAGTCTAAATCCTTGAAAATTTGATCTGATTACTCGATCAGCATAAAATAGCTGATGTCATTACCAGTAATATCATATCTTGTTCTCACAGTACTATATTGGAACAACCACATGTTCAGTTGAACAGTAACTATGAACTACTTGTTTTAGAAAAAAAGTCAAAACTAATTTTATAATTTATTCTTATGTTATGACCCAATTTCAACACAACTGGCAGACTTTTTCTATGAATCAACTAGCCCCTTTTCACCTTCTCGATGACTTATCATATTTTGTTTAAAATGATTTGAAATCCAACGGGAATTAAATCAGTCGAAAGGAAGACGCATCTTGAACATTTATACAAATTCAATATTCAAGTTTATCTGCATACAGTAGTCCACACTATGTAAAACAACAGGGGTGTCACAGGTGTGCCTATGTTAGAAATACTGTACCATGTTTATCAGAAATTTACAAGCAGGATGAACATAAATTAAGTCTACATGAAACATACTGTATTAAATAGATAAACTGTACACTCACAGTATGTATAGCTTTCATATGCATTCACCCTCCCTCACAATGAGATGAGGAAAATGATGAGACCACAGGAGAGGTTAAATAATACAATGTTCAACAAATTTTTTATCCTCCAAAAACTCAAAAAGAATCAATAGGACTTGATTTTCCAATTTAAATGCAAGGAAACTTTTCAATACTGCTCCCACCAATAAGAAAATGAATGCATCCTCTATCATTATAACAAAGACGTTAACTACCGTATTCAAAGCTCGATTTATCGGTAAGTGTTCATCGTATGTTTGTAACAACTCATACTTAATCAGCAGATGCGTTGTGCGGTATGACCTGAAAAGGGAAATGCCCCTGACGAGTTCCAGGTTTCCTCTGACTTGGGGAATACTCGAAGTCCACACTGGGATACAAGTTATAAAAAGTTTGCTCTCAGCGACAAAGCAGCAGTAAACTAATTCTATCAAAACCAGTCAATGATGGAAAAGAGTATATTTTTGGTAGAACTTAAAAGACCAGTGACAGTACAATGTAAGTAAGTACGATATCATGTCCAACAATGGCTAAAGGAACCAGACAATGTGTTTGAGATAGAGGCATTAATATCGGGTACCGAGATACCAAGTGAGTCCTACACTACATGATTCAATCACTATCACAAGGTTTGGATGGGGTTTGCACTGTTTTTTTTTAGGTTTGCGGGGTTTAGCAATACCCTTAATATCCTTACAAGGGAGTTATCGCTCTGTAGGGGGTTGTGAAGCTTGTAAACAAGCACTCTATGGTCCAATCCTGTGGGAATTTCATTTATTAAATCTTCATGAAAAACGAAGTTACAGAAACATTTGTCGCTGCGTCATGAGCATAATTTCAGAAAAATACTGGCGCACTGCAAATGTTAATTTTAAATCAGAAAGCAGCTGTAAGGCTTCCAGACAGAGTACAAACATGTAACGTTCGGTGTACAATTATCATTCTAATTCAAAATTAAACTGAACAGAAAGTACAGTACTACATCATACAAAACATATCTTAAATTAAATTAATTTCATTAAATTCAAATCAATTGCAATATAAAATTTGAATGAATTTATTTTCTTCTGCAATATATTTGTTGTTATTAAAACCAACTAAATACTGCACACTGGTTTTAGCAAATTACCAAACCAAACATCCCTCTGCAAACCATCTCTGGGTCAGGAAACACTAATTATTTAGAAATCCCCACTGAACATAGTTGATTAAATCAGTTTAATCAATTTAATTTAGAAATTAATATGTAGAATACAGTACCTCACAATTATTTTCTGTACAATGTATTAATGATTGTTGACCTTAAGTAGTATGGTATTGAATAGTGGTTGGTGGAACACTTGCAGTTAAACATGACATCAAGAGAGGGGGTATTGCGTGGTGTCCATTTTACTTGTTCTTGGTAAAAGGAACAATGTACAATAGTTTTAAAATGGCTTGCAGAATGACACCAACAAGTCGCCAGCCTCGACCTCAAACCATCAATCTATTCATTGGAAGCCCAAAGCAATACTGTGTTGTGTAATTTGGTTACCTCTGTTTACTAAGGATTATTTTCAATATGGAAGAGGGAGTAGTTCTGCACATTGAGAATAGTAAGTTGACTGTAACCAGTAACCAGTAACTATACAATGTATTCTGGTATTCTGATTATAATGTACAATGGAATGTACTGAGTAAAATTCTTGTTGTCAATGTTCATAATAGAACATCCCATGATATTGGCTCCCTATGTGCCTCAATTTTCCATGGATACCAAAGGCTGAATCATCAATTGAATAGAACACATATTGCTAAAAAGTAATAGTCATTTATTATATTGTAAATCTTCTACTCGAATGTATTTAATGTTCTTTATTTGCTGCAAGAAGAGCCCCGTGACAGTAGCTTTGTGTTGCTTTTGGGCAATTTGACCAGCCAGCCATACTTTTTTTTTATTGTTTTACTGGTAAAATAAATGATATTTTATATGTAAAACATATTAATAAAAAAGATATGAAATATTATTATTATTGATTAATAAAACTTATATAAAACTTATTTAATAAATATATAAGTTCAAAATAATCATCAAAAAATGTTCAATGCTTATTAAACAAATTGTAAATTATCCTTAAATATATTTTAACATCGTAACATTGTACTGTAATTGGTGTTGTTGCATGTGAGATTTGGGAGATTCGCAACTTCACGAAAAGAATAATGAATACATCATAATCATTAGCGTCATTCATGCCTAAAACATTCTTGACAATATGTTGTATGATCCTTGATTCATGCAAAAAGCATGAATGCCTACGTTGTTACAGATATGCTACTGCAGGGAAAGGGTTGTCTAAAATTTGATGACGTAACCGTATTCGTTATCGTACGCTTACGAAAACTCCCTATTATTATCAATTGGAATTTTTTAACATAGATTACTAGCAGTGTTCAAAATTGTATGTTGTTGACAGATGCTATCACATTATATTTAAAAGCAGGGAAGATCCTGTGGGAACGAGGGACCAGATTCAACTTTCGAAAAGAGAGAAAAAAGAAGAGAATAAAAAAAGGAAAAAGAGGTGTGGGGGGATGGTAATCTAAAAACAAGCTAATTTTCCCGATTTAAATTCCATGTATCATTGGTTATTGTCAAGCATTTTAAAAAAACAAGGGTGTGACCGCTCACCTGCACGGTCCACCACACTTAAATATGGTACCGTACATGCAAAAGTTACTATATTGGGTTTTTTGGAAGAGCTAATAAGATAGAAATTTTAAATAATTAGAATGTTTATTTGTACAAAAAATATATTAAAATGTTTATTTGTACAAAATTAAGATACAGTACCGCCACAAAATAGCAAGGCTACGCGAAGCGAACCTACGAAGCAGAAGTATGTTGTTTATTTGTATGTGCAGAAAGACTGCTGTAGCTTACTGGAATAAACAAATATTGCTTGATAATTTGTGAATGACAAGCACAAGTTTAGACTGTTAATTTAAAGTATGGACCTGTTTTTCAATAAGAAAAACGTACAATTGACTTCATGGGAGTCTCCTCTTCCACTTGCTGTCCACGAGTCGACAGGAACTTATTTGTACTGCTGTATTATATTTTTAATTAATTAGCCTAGCCTATTTTTTATTTATAATTATTTTACCTCTTTTAACTGTTAAAAAAGGATGCCCTCAATGACAATATACACATGTGAAAAGATTGTTCATCAAATAATATTTTGTAGTCTTGATTTAGTAAGATAAATAATAAATATATAGAGAGTTAACGTCCGTTGATTGTAAAATTACCGAATGTCACATGGAAAACCCAATGGAAAATAAAACTTGGCAAAATGCCAATTCATCTTGTCAACCCCAAAAATCCAGAATCGGACAGAGTGCGCGCCAATCAGAACACAGTAAAGTGTGTTAAAGGTTAACCTCGTGGCAAATGTTGAAAAGCTGTGAGCGACAGTGAGTAAAAAACGAAGAAAATGCGGTTTAGCATGACTAGCCTTACTTTGGCAAGGTAGTGATTTCTATAGTTCCATTAGTATTGGATCGATTAGCAGGTTCTGCTTCAAATTATGGTAAACAATAAACAATGTGATCTTTAAGTAGAGATCATAATAATTTTTGTACATGATTTGTCATCAGTATTATTATTTAAAAGAAGAAAGAACAATAATATCAGATCAAAATTCTCTAAATTGGAAAGTTAACCAGTATAAATTACTGTCTGCTGTCCTCCTCTATGGGAAAATATAGGCCGATCAAAATTCAAACATACTGACGGCCCACTAGGTTACCTAGCTATCACACTAAACACAGTTTTAAAGCATAATCGATCTAATAATAAGGTAGGAAATAACAAAACAATAAGTTCTAACATTGTTTATTAGTAAATTGCAACATTGTTTAAGTGTTGAAAGCCGGTAAACTATATTTCAATATTGTTTACGCATTGTTTATCAGCCCGACGATCCAGCCTACGAAGGTTGCAAAGCTAATTAAAATAACAATGACCTTCGTAGTGGTTCGTAGCTACGTTCAAAACGTAACCTACAAGCAAAATACGAGAGGTTACGCGCAGATATATATAGCGATAATTCCTGTCTGTACTGTATCTTAAAATTGAAAAAAATAAAATTTCTTAAAATTGGGGAACAAAATTGAATACCATGACGCGATTTGAACGCACAACTTTAAGTTCTTTAGAGCACATCCTTAGCCGACCGTGCCATCCATGCGACATGCCCTATTAGTGGTAATGGTAGTAATGTACAGTCCTTGCTGAAACCCATGTTTTTGTAGGTGTGGGGGTTACCCTGGGGTCCAACGTAACGTTTGTTAGAAATCACCTCTAGTTTATGTGTACAAAAATTTCTGCACATCCGTTCAAAACTGGCGATGCTGGACGCTTTTTATGTTCTGGTAACAAGAACAGCAGTGAGGCTCTGGGGTCAGCGCTTTGTGCGGACCCAAAGATCTCAAACACCAACTCTGAAATGCTTATAATTACTAATTAGATTTTTAAAAATTTCACATACCTTGATGCGACCTTCTTCTAGCGCTGGTCTCCCGTAAATCGTAACCTGGAGAACGCGTAGGTCCCGACTCAGTTGGGCTTGCAAGCCCTATATTATTCCTATGAAGACTTAGATAAGATGGAGAAGTCCTTGGACTCGTTGTTGTCACTGTGCTACCACGACCATACATCGGGTCTTGCGTGTTGCGTGTCGCTAAGTCTACCAAGTCCCTGTGATTGGTTATTTCACAGTGTGCATACTGACTAACTTCCGAATTATTTGAGTAACGCGTTTGTTCACGTACACAGAATGGCGAAGGCTTTTCTAAAATCCCAACACTTGCTTTTGTAACATTCAATGAAGATGATGACACTGGCATAGTATGCTATCCACAGCTACCCAGAAAATTTCCGTGTTTTATATTGTTCCTCAGATTGTGTATTCATAAAACCTACAAATAATAAAAATATTTAATATCAACACTGATAAATATGTGTCGTTGTTGTATAAGAAAATGCTCATAAAATTTTGAAAAATTTTACACGTTCACTGCCAGAGACGAGTATACTCGTCCCACAGGGTGTTTCTGAGGGCGTTAAGGACGACTACACTCATCAACATCGAGACAACAACTCTCTAGTGTTTATTACTTCTTTATTACACATTGTAGAGCCACAGAGTAACGGCTGGTAGTTCGGGAAAGATACACATAGACGAAATGTACAAATAACGTATGTATGTTTGTGGGGGCGCCACACATACCAACCAATGTAAAAAGTGACAAGAAAACTCGCACTTGGCAGAGACAATAAAAAATGCTGTTCCAATGCCAGCAATGAGTTTACTTGTCCTTTAATATTTCCCCGCCAATTTATTGGTAACTCCTTTTTGATAAAACAGCCTATGACTAGATAAAATTTTTTAAAAGTATGCATATGAAAAAACCTAAAACAAGGTCTGGCAGTCAACGTGTTAAACTTTATCTTGCTTACACCTTGGTCAGTACATTGGGCTGAAGCCCACTCCAACTATTTTAAGTATTGTTAATCATACAGATTACCAAATACTGCAATACATTCAAATTAAAATTAAAACACTCTCGCCTACTAGTACTATACTTGGACCTTATCATCATCAGTTGTATATAAATTATAATGTACATTTTAATACTTAATGTTTTCATATTATCGGAGAAAAATTTGTTAATATTTTTAACTTTTTGCCTCTGTTTAAAATCTGGAAAATTTGATCGGGAATAGTATTCCTACAGAATCAATGCCTTGATCTTGATTAAAAAGAGTGTCACTTCACATTCAACGACGTATCTCAACTGTCAAGAGGCCTAGCTTCGAACTCACTGGCCTAAATATGTGATCGTTTTAAAAACGTGTGGTGACACCGATACATGAATTCAATTTATAATTTATAAGAAGGAAGGCATCATAGAAAATAACATGAACTGTTGCCAGGAAAATCACCACAAGAATTGCCATTTAATGACACGAAAACTGAAACAACGCCATGTTTAACAGAGACAACGACTGGAGGACGATTTCACCATTAAGCCTGGCGCTAAGCACCGTGTTAAGCAAACGATAGCCAGTCTGCGAAAACAACATTTCAACGATTAAATCTACGTTTCTACCTACGAAACGTAATTTCATTTACATCTATCAATCTCTATTTTAAGTCTTTGTGTGTGAAAGTAAACGAGAAACAATCGAAAACAAGATATTCTTACCCTGGTACAGAAAACCGATCCTTCCTTCTGCACGCCAACTCAGCCTTTTATTATCGCTTTAGTTTAGCTATAGCCACTGCCGTCTGCTAGGGCGAGCTTAAAGCAAGGCTTAAAGCTAGCTGCGCATATATAAACAGCGCCTTTCACACAAGCTTCCGGAGACGGGATCCCGCTGTGTTTTCAATAGTTTTCTACGTCACTTCCGCCAAATTTAATTCTATCGAATCGAATTGCCTCCTACAGTAACGTACTATAGCATGGGATATTTTAGTTGTTTTAAAGGCATTTTAAGCTTATTTTTTTAATCGATAATGTTGGGACTATATATAGAAGAAACAAGTTTTTTTTTACTAATGCCAACACATGGTAATGTAACTGTCTCATAAAACGTGGATGATTGATTAACTTATTAATATACATTGTCATAGAACGTGTGGTTTTTTAAAGTTATAATTTCATATATTTTTATTACTCGTATAATTTCATATATTTTTATTACTCGTTAAACTCGTCTGGGGATAGAAATGTTTTAAATTAGAGAATATTTACTGTCTCTCTTAAAATATTTAAAACAAACCTAAATAATAAAACAATAATTCACTTGAAATGATAATGAAGATAACTTCCAATTGGGCAGATATTGAAACAAACATTATATCAAAGATGTTTAAATTACTGAGCAGCCAACGGGGGTCTACACAAAGAATATTATGGAACGAGTGTACGGAGGGCCTACTAGATGCGAGCATGGAGCTTTAAATGGGTATGAGATATGATTAACTTGAAAGAACAATGAATGAATGAACAAACAACTGAACGAATGAAGAACAATCGGGGACCGAATGAATGAAATTCTAAATTAATGAAAGAATGAATCAATCAGTAAATCAATGAATCAATGGATTAGTGGATGGATGGATGGATGGATGAATGATAAATAAATAAATAAATAGACAAGTGAACGAATATATGAATGAATGAACGAACGAACGAACGAACGAACGAGCGAGCGAACGAGTGAGTGAGTGAGTGAGTGAGTGAGTGAGTGAGTGAGTGAGTGAGTGAGTGAATGAATGAATGAATGAATGAAATGAATGAATGAATGAATGAATGAAATGAATGAATGAATGAATGAAATGAATGAATGAATGAAATGAATGAATGAATGAATGAATGAATGAATGAAATGAATGAATGAATGAATGAATGAATGAATGAATGAATGATTGAATGAATGAATGAATGAATGAATGAATGAATGAATGAATGAATGAATGAATGAATGAATGAATGAATGAAATTCTACATTACCGGTATGCCTACATATAAGCCTATACGCGGAGAATTGGTATAGGCCTATCACTGGTATAAACGGATGCCTATTCAACTACCGAATGGTTCACGCGGGCGATCGATTGCTGTCCACTAGCAGCATCGTGTACGATGACCTTATTTATGATAATGAGATATTATTCTTTGTTGTACGTCCGCAATCAAGAAGATCACAATAGACCAATGCAAAGAATATCATTATCATTATCATTATCAATAAAATAATAATTATCGTTTATTATTATTATTATTATTATTATTATTATCACTTTTAATGCATATTGTTATTATGTATTATGATTACATTGATTATCAATCAATCAAGAAATCAATCAATCAGTTATTAGCATTATTAGTCTATAAAATAGTAAAATTAATATTTTCCAAATGCCTCTGTAGGCCTACTGTTGCTTTTTGCACCAGAAAGTTTCTTTACGAGGCTATCAACAACTTTGGATTACAATATACGGTAAGTCATATAAAAATGTAATTGTAGGATCAAGCGCTGTACAGCTTTCCTTTAATTATGACAAGATAAAATATGTCACAAGCTTTCATTCAATATCTTCATTGGTCGCCAAATGCGTGTAGAAGTCACGGGGTCATCTGGACTCTGCAAGGGAAAAAGGGAATTCCCTGACAACCATGGACCTCCCTGTCGGCGCGCGCACACCTAGGATTGGATTGACGACGAAGAGCATGTATACGTATAATTTACATAAGGCTGCGGCTGCTTGACGGTTTGCATATGACCTGAAAATAAAAATAAGATAAAAAAAAAAAAAAAAAAGGTGCAGGGGGTAAGGCGGCAAAATAAGCAGCTTTTACATTAGGCCTGTGGCAGACAACTTTTAGTGGTTTTTATTTTATTATACCGTACCTCTAGAACGAACGACAACGCCAGGGCCTTCCGGCTATTGTATATCCCCGCTCCCCCACCCCACCACGAAAATAAGCCCATTAAATGCCTCCAAATTCGACAATAAAATTATTTTTGAAAGTATAATACATACTCCAAGTATTGAAATACACGCCATCGTGTTGGGATTCAATATTTCGACATTAATTATGTCATCATCAGGAATGGTGATCATCATTCCTGATGATGACATAATTAATGTCGAAATATTGAATCCCAACACGATGGCGTGTATTTCAATACTTGGAGTATGTATTATACTTTCTTATCTGAGATTAATCAGTGGACCTTTCGTTTTTTGGAAATTATTTTTATTACAGTATAGGCCTATCCTCCGTCGGGATGTTTTTGACAGAACTATTTGCTAAACAAGAAAACAAAATTTTATTTTTAGTTTTTTTCCGCCCGCCTCTGACGGTCTTTAAAAAATAAGTTCGCAAAACAATATGAATAAAAAAAAAAGTCTCGCCTTACCTTTATACAAAATGGATTTGCATTTCTCCGTCCAGTTAAGCTTGTTATCAATATCATTAATTTTAATTGGATTATTTACTGCAGACCTACCCCGGCCAAAGTTAAAAATAATTTCTTTGGTTTATCAATCCCATTACTACACTGTTTACATTCACCAATAAATTTTTAATTGACGTTCCCAAATATTTCCATTTTTGTGGCAAAATCATCTCTACAGGTAGAGCGATATTGTATGCCGCCCTCTATTGAGATGTATAGTACTCTGTCAATGACTATCACAGAGATATTAAATAAAGGTTATGTACTGTGTACTCTATTTTATTCTAAAACATGGAGCTTAATATAAATATTAAACAAAGGCCTAATATCAATAGCAATGCTGATGATGAGAACGACGACGACGACGACGACGATGAATTACGATGATGATGATGATAGCAATGATGATGGTCGATAATGATGATGATAATGACAATAATAACGATAACGATAATCAATAAATATTAATAATGATATTATATTGCATTTCCGATAAATATAAAATAAAATATAAATAAGTATAGCTTTTTCTTAGGAAAGTCTGTTATTTAATAGATTGACAAGAATCAATCAGGATTAGGCCTGTTTATGATATGCTTAAGAACTGTGTCTACAGAAGAAATGAAGCTGTCTGTTATGTACACCTGCATAATGAAATATTTCATATTTTTATAAGTGTTGGTGGCAGTAATTAGAATTAAATTTTGTAAGTAATTCTCTAGGGTCCCAAATGATCAGCTGGGATCTTGTTTTTTTTTGTTTTTTTTTTTTTTTTTGCATTTATTATATTTCTCAAGTTTATTCTAATATGTTCTTACCTTACCTTTTTAAATATTTAAATGAAATCGTGACCTGTCAGTTTATTTTATTTCACTAATGGGAAGTCTAAATTGTGTTTCAGTAGGGTGGGAGAGGGTCCATTATGATTTTATAGACCTAGAATAAGTCAAACAATAGCAATACCCCCATTTACTTGATATAGGCTTTTTTTCAGTATTTAAATGTAGTAGCCAGTCAGTTTTTAAACTTCGCCTAAGTGGGAAGTCTAAATTGTGTTTCCGTACTATATGAAACATGGATAAACCTTGCTTTGATAATATAAATCACAGTATTTTAATTAATCTTGTATAGATTATATTCACAATATTCCAAAAATTGTATAATCAATAAGAAAAGATTTTGTAAGAATTTACATGGAAGCCAAAAATTACGTAATATTCAAAATTAAATTTTAAATGTGCCAAAATATTTAAAAGTTTGTATAAAATTTAATCAAACAACCCAAATACGATCGTATCCAGAGAAAGTAAATCAACATGAAGGCCAGCAGCTATCAGACCATCGTTATGAATTACGAAGACACCTATACAGTACCAGTCTATGATCTGTCTCTTATACACATCTAGATGTGTATAAGAGACAGCAAACAACTGCAGAGATCGTCACCAAAATCAGCATTCCATCCAGTAAAAGCTTCCAGCTATAACAATGGAATGTTACCAATGAACTTTAAAAGATCTTCGCCTCTTCAAACAAGATGTTCCCCTCAAGGATTTCAGGTAGATGAAGAGAGCAAACTGCGAGAATCGCCATCGTATGCTGGGGCAAAATTCAGTGAAGCTCCGCCTCCTGATTGTCTGCCATCTCCACCTGTAGGCTGGGTACAGCGGTGCTCTATGGTACCAAATTCACCAGTGTCTTTCAGACAAATGGAGAACAGCTTGAAAACAATGCTTAAAGTTGCTTCATAAACTCTTGGCCAAATGTGACAACTCAAAATATGTTCACACTGAATATCAATATTTGCAACCATTCCAATGGTGTCACGCGAACATGAATATATCATGGACAAATTCGGTTTTTGGCTTCCAAAAATTGTACATTTGTAGTGTAAAAAGTTTTATAGGACCAAGTTAAGATGTAGTATTTTTGTATACTGTAAGTATTTGAAAATAAACCAGCAATTGGTTGTATTATAAGCTAAGATGATAAAGAATTTGAAGCTGGAAAGAAGTTTGCACAGATATTAAGTAAAATTGCAGTATTATGATATTTATAAGATCTGCAGCATTGTGGAATAACAAACAATGAAAGTGCAAAGTATAAGAAAATTTCGCGTGGAATTTTACAGTACTTAATTATTATTATGTGGTGCTTTTTACCTTGAAAGTTAAAAGGCATAGTATATTTTGTCTCTGGGCTAGGTATAGCAAATTTAGTCAAGGTCAAAATTAAGGATGGTGTCACTAACTAAAGGTAATGCCTTTGTATAGGATTATTTTGTATGTTATTCCATATTGGGTGTGGGTGGGTAGAATGTGCAATAATTTGAAAGCTTCAAGTTCTCCAACTTTTCAAAATTTTTGTGCTAAATAGTTCTTTTATGATAGTTAAGATTTAGATAGGATTTTTTTTCTGTGCAAATTGTCATTCTCCTCTTGTGCTGTAGTTAGAACCATGTAGCTTGTAGGAAACTCGTACACTATCAACTCTTTTCTGTTGTTCTCTCAATATTTTCTTCTGGATCTCATAAATATGGAAAGGAATGGTTTAGGTCTAGCAATAATATATGGCTGTTGATTGGATACGTAACAAATTAAGAGGGAGGTGGGTGGCTAGATTAGGGGAGCCTGGAGGAACCATTATGATTTTAAAGACCTAGAATAAGTCAACTGACAATTGATAGCAATACCCCAGTTGATATTATAGGGGGTTTTTTTTAAATATTTAAATGAAATCGTGACCTGTCAGTTTATTTTATTTCACTAATGGGAAGTCTAAATTGTGTTTCAGTAGGGTGGGAGAGGGTCCATTATGATTTTATAGACCTAGAATAAGTCAAACAATAGCAATACCCCCATTTACTTGATATAGGCTTTTTTTCAGTATTTAAATGTAGTAGCCAGTCAGTTTTTAAACTTCGCCTAAGTGGGAAGTCTAAATTGTGTTTCCGTACTATATGAAACATGGATAAACCTTGCTTTGATAATATAAATCACAGTATTTTAATTAATCTTGTATAGATTATATTCACAATATTCCAAAAATTGTATAATCAATAAGAAAAGATTTTGTAAGAATTTACATGGAAGCCAAAAATTACGTAATATTCAAAATTAAATTTTAAATGTGCCAAAATATTTAAAAGTTTGTATAAAATTTAATCAAACAACCCAAATACGATCGTATCCAGAGAAAGTAAATCAACATGAAGGCCAGCAGCTATCAGACCATCGTTATGAATTACGAAGACACCTATACAGTACCAGTCTATGATGATCCACAACACAAGTCTACCAAACCAATCTTCTACTTTCAACTGTGTTTTGTTATATTTTTTTTCTAGGCCCTCTTTAGGGCCACACATGAACAAGAGAGATTTGAAGCAGCATATTATGCTTGCAGTACTTGTTTGTTTACAGATTAATAGATTTCAAAAAGTGTATGATTTAAATTATACACGTCATTGTAATTATGTATGTTTATTCCACAGCAAAGTAGTGGTTCGCAGTTCGGCCTGGTAGCAGGATTCCTAACAGGCGGGTACACCTTGGGGAGTTCAGGGGGAGAGCTCCAGTGGTGGTCAGAAGCAAAGTATCCCTGGAGCTGAGGCATTCTAGTTTGTAAATACAATAGACATATTTTTTTATGTATTTAATGCAACATGAGGGCGTAGAGATTCTTTTGAACGGACTTGCTCAAAAACACAGTATCTGCTAATTACGGTGGCATAGTCTGGTAATAATAATATTTATTTATTTATTTATTTCATGATACATCCAACAGCCAAAGGTCAATAACAGGATGTCTTATATAATATGGCACAGTATGTTGTGATTAATGATGAGGAGATTGTTACCCAGAAAGTGTTGGGTATCCAACAGGAACATTTTCAAATATATTTATCAAAAAAACTATTTCAGTATTCTTTTTACAGAGATCATCCCCATCCCTATTAAAACAATTGCAAGTACTGTACAGTAAGTGTAAATGTCCACTGTATGGTAC
>NW_022705543.1:4312362-4333346 GCF_011630105.1 Anneissia japonica
ATTTTACATGGAAGCCAAAAATTACGTAATATTCAAAATTAAATTTTAAATGTGCCAAAATATTTAAAAGTTTGTATAAAATTTAATCAAACAACCCAAATACGATCGTATCCAGAGAAAGTAAATCAACATGAAGGCCAGCAGCTATCAGACCATCGTTATGAATTACGAAGACACCTATACAGTACCAGTCTATGATGATCCACAACACAAGTCTACCAAACCAATCTTCTACTTTCAACTGTGTTTTGTTATATTTTTTTTTCTAGGCCCTCTTTAGGGCCACACATGAACAAGAGAGATTTGAAGCAGCATATTATGCTTGCAGTACTTGTTTGTTTACAGATAAATAGATTTCAAAAAGTGTATGATTTAAATTATACACATCATTGTAATTATGTATGTTTATTCCACAGCAAGGTAGTGGTTTGCAGTTCGGCCTGGTAGCAGGATTCCTAACAGGCGGGTACACCTTGGGGAGTTCAGGGGGAGAGCTCCAGTGGTGGTCAGAAGCAAAGTATCCCTGGAGCCGAGGCATTCTAGTTTGTAAATACAATAGACATATTTTTTTATGTATTTAATGCAAGATGAGGGCGTAGAGATTCTTTTGAGCGGACTTGCTCAAAAACACAGTATCTGCTAATTACGGTGGCATAGTCTGGTAATAATATTATTTATTTATTTATTTCATGATACATCCAACAGCCAAAGGTCAATAACAGGATGTCTTATATAATATGGCACAGTATGTTGTGATTAATGATGAGGAGATTGTTACCCAGAAAGTGTTGGGTATCCAACAGGAACATTTTCAAATATATTTATCAAAAAAACTATTTCAGTATTCTTTTTACAGAGATCATCCCCATCCCTATTAAAACAATTGCAAGTACTGTACAGTAAGTGTAAATGTCCACTGTATGGTACACCCCTTATTCAGATAATGGTTTATGCTATGATGTCACAACAGGAAATTTAATGCAAGGACAGCAGCTGTGCTTTGAATGGTGGATGTATACTGAAAGACTACTGTATTTATTTTACCTTGTATCCAAAAACAATGGTTTCGATTTGCTTTGACAAAGTATAATCGAGCATATGACACCCTACGTCACAATACATCATAAGGGTTTTTATTGCGTGGGAAATTCCAAAACAAGTTCCATATCCAAAAACTTAGGCATATATTTTCCTGATTTTTTTGATTTTTTTTTTTTGGCCTTGTTCCCACTTACAAACAGAACTCAATAATTTTTTTCTTAACCCATTCTCGTGTATAAAGGAATTCTGGTAATAATAATAACAGTCCAAATTTTAGGTACGGTATACCGTATATCTTTAAGTTTATTCATGCTGTACTAAAATTTTATTTTTTTGTTGAATACTGAAGATGGTGAATAGTGGTATTAAATACATTGTCTCCTTGAATTGCAGTAGTTACAGAAACAAATGGCATAGTTGATTCTAAAACATTAAATATAAGATCACACAACTTTTATAGCAGTATCATTCAGCACTTCCAATACTATTTTCTCTCCCTTTTATTTTCTTTGTGGGGCAGAGGGAGGCTCTAGCCCCCACTTCCCCACCCTAGATCTTCCCTTAAAGTTAATTTTTTATTGAAATTTTTAATCTTTCTTTAGGCAAGAATTTTTGCTTACCTTGTTTCGCGAACCCATCACCCGCTAATATTGATGATTTCGAATTTTTAAAAAATGTTATTTTTGGCCAATTAGCACACCCACTGCCACAAAAAACTCGAAATTTCAGGAAAAAAAAAGCTTTTCTTTATTTTTTATCACTCC
Source organism: Anneissia japonica (assembly GCF_011630105.1). Lineage (NCBI taxonomy): Eukaryota > Metazoa > Echinodermata > Crinoidea > Comatulida > Comatulidae > Anneissia > Anneissia japonica. Next base: position 4,314,168 of record NW_022705543.1, read on the forward strand.
TGCCACTGCCTTGATATAAGATGTATATTTCTTCCTAATTATATATACTGTAAATTTAAAGCATTTAACCATCCCACTTCTACACTGATTACATTCACCAAAAACATTTATTATTTAATTCTAGTACAGTATTCAAGTATTTTAGTATTTTTATTCATTCAAATCGCAGTAAAAAAACTGAATTACATTTATTAACATTATAAAATACCATAAAATTCCAACGAACAATCAAACAGCCAGAAAAACAATAAAAAGCACATAAAATTTTAAAATATAGAATTACATTGAAGTTTACATCAAGAAAAACAATAAAAATAACAACAATCAGCCAGAAAAAATCACAATAAAATGTGCACAAAAAAAAATACCCATAAAACAAGAATAATAAAAACAACCCAAGAGCATAAAAAAGATGTAATATTGCACAAAGACAAAAGACAGGCTGATCATAAAAAATAAGGAAAAAATGCCCAATAAAATTGTGACAAAAAGGTGAGAAGAAAAAAATAAAGGAACACCTAACATACAATAGTTCTGCCATTCACAAAGACTAGATTTGGAGGGTTTGTTCTCCTCCATCCGGATGTTTTTGCAAAACCATTTGCTAAACAGGAAAGAAAACAAAATTTTATTTTTTTTCCGACCTCCTCTGACAAAAGACAATCTGTCAAATAGTACGTTCGCGAAGCAAGGTACTGTATAACCATTAAGTGGCTTTTTGTTCATAAAATAATAAATACATTTAGAGAAGTAATGTTCCTACTTCTTGCTCTTCAGCTGGCCAGCATCTGCTTTTAATTTGAGATAAATCCGTACAGCTCCTTGAATAACTCTTGTGTGAGATTTAGGCTGGGATAATGGATGTTGTATCTGGTACCAGTGGTGGATCCATGAATTTGAAATAGGAGAGGGGGCTGGGAGAAACTTTCACAGATGGAGGGTCTATGATTATCGCACTTCTAGGTGCCCCGGAAATAGCAATCTCAGATTTGAATTAATATCATTCAGGTATAATTTACATTCAGAACATCACCTTTTCATAATATAAAATTTAGTATAATTAGATTTTTTTCCCATTTTTTTTTTTATTTTGAAAAATGTATGGGGAAAGGGGGTTCCTCTTGAATCTGTCACTGGGTGCCATTATTATAACCACACCAGTTTCTCAGAAGCCCAGCCAAAATTTTAAATGTTTTAATGAAAAGTGAACTTATCACTTTCGGAAATGTTTGCTTTATGAAATTTACGAAATACAAAAAGTGATTTGGGTTTTTCCAAAGTTACAATCGATAATTTCCTTATTTGTGTTTACGTCATTCATTTGTTACCAAGTTCAGTAGAGCTTGATATGGTTGCATCATTATTAGGTCCATGGTTACATATAGGATAACTGCAATGTTCTACAGTTTTTTTGTTTTTTTTGTATGGGGAAAGGGGGGGGTCCCCTTGAATCTGCCACTGGGTGTCATTACTATGACCACCCCAGTTTCTCAGAAGCCCAGCCAAAATTTTAAATGTTTTAATGTAAGATATGGGACTTCCAGAAATATTTGGGAAATCCCAGGATGTTAAAAAAACTAATCACTTTCGGTAATGTTTGCTTATGAAATTTACGAAATACAAAAAGTGATTTGGGTTTTTCCAAAGTTACAATCGATAATTTCCTTATTTGTGTTTACATCATTCATTTGTTACCAAGTTCAGTAGCGCTTGATATGGTTGTGTCATTATTAGGTCCATGGTTACATATAAGATAACTGCAATGTTCTACTACAGTGAAGTAAATTGCCATTCTGTTTTTGCAATCATTGCACACAGACGGGCACATTGAGTGGAGTGTTCCAAACTGTTTGAAAGAGGAAGAAAACTAAAAAGTCATATGAAAATTTTTATTCAAAACATTAAACAAGCAGAGGAATTCCTTTCAGTTTTATAATTAAAGTAGTTTCTGGTATTATTAAAATAAATCCAAAAGGGGATAGTGAATGGTATAGGGGAGGGGTGAAAAATGAGAACTGAGCTGTGTTTTGTGGAATTTTTCTTCTGAATTTTGAGTCAAATATAGATTTGTGTGTGATGCCTTTCCTACATATGGTGGTGCCCCACCAGATAGACCACTGACCACCTGAAGTTAACAAAGATGACTGAAAAATCCTGCAAAGATTGATCTCAGATTTTGAGATTGGAAGGCAACCATCATAGTTGTGAATATTCATATTTCATTAAACTTTGACCTATAACATTTATTAATTTGTCTAATTTACAATTTTATTTTAAAAATCTGAAAATAATAAATACAGAAAAAATTGAAATTAACATTAATGAAAAGTATGTAACCAAATTTACTATAAAACCGAAAGGTCCACTGATTAATCTCAGATAAGTTAGTATAATACCTACTCCAAGTATCGAAATGCACGCCATCGTGTTAGGATTCAATATTTCGACATTAATTATGTCATCAAATTTACTATACCATATGTGTATATTATTTAAGCAGTGTTATACTCAATGCTGTTTTGTAGATTAATTTTTTTTAAAAGGGAAAACATGAGTCGCAGCCTTGTTGATCAATTCCATCCCGTAGTAGTAGTGCTGGCATTCAGTTATTTTGACTGTCTTGATTCTCATCAAGCCATAGGGCTACCAGCAGAAATTTGTTATCAAATAACAATATTGATAAAGGATTTATTTGCAATTTCTACTTTAAGGAAATCAGCTTACAAACTATTATAATCACTTATGTTTGCCTGATCTGTAGACAATTAGAAGTGTGTCTACACCTTTTCTTTTAACTACTGTATTAATGTATAATGATTTATTGGAATGACGATGAATAAATAATTGCCATAATAATATTATTTATTACAATTACTCCACTAAAAAAAATCAACAGAATTTCAACATAAAACATTAAAATCACAGAAATTATCAAACCCTTCAAATTTATCAAAACCCTAGATATGTGAATTTTTTGGGGAAAAAATATCTAATTTAATGGGTTTTTTTTAATATTTAATAAAATCAAAGAAATTTTATAAATTTTATAAATATAAATAATTAAACTTACATAAAATGTAATAATTTTTGTATGAAATAAGGTCAAATGTAACAGGTAAGAATGGTTTAGGTAGGCCTATCTAAATGTTGTGTGTGTTCCATCAAAGCATACCTCCCTGCCTGCCCCTCATTAATGTAAAGTAGCTTGTACAAAATACAATAGTAATGGTTAGAGACTTGTACTGCCAATAATACAATCTTTCAAAACCACATCCCATTGTTATTCAAAGTATGCATTTGGAAACGACTACATTGTATAGGAATCCCACGCAATAATCACTGTATTTCGACATTCAATAGATAGTTCACAGTAATTATTATAGGCAATAATTTCACAACTTCAGGCAACTGATAGATAGGCCCTGTATTTCTTGATACTTTTTTGGTGGCTCGTTTGTAGTGAATGTGACATCTAAAAACATCTCAAATGTATCCCCCAAACTATATTTTTTTTATTCATAAATTATACTGCATTTATTGGTTGGTTTTTTTAAGCCTCTACTTTAGTCTGGAAAGATCTAAAGTGATGACCTGTACAAGTATGCTTGTTTAGGCCAAAAAAAAAAAATTGTGTTTTGGGAAAATCCAAAAAAATGGGTAGGAAAACAGTAGGAAAACTTTTTTTTTTTAACCAAAAATGTGTTTACGCCTAAAAAGTAGAAAATACACAAATAATACAACTTTGGATTCGCATCGCGTACCATGCACTAAAATAGACTAGGCCTTGGCCCCTAGCCTAGTCCAAGGCTATTCCAGCCTTATTAGCTCATCAAAAAAAAAAAATTGTTCCTTGTTGTCAAAAAAAAAAAAAAAAAAAAAAAAAAATAAAATGCCGACCCAAAAAAAAAAAAAAAAACTAAAATGCCGACCCTGAATTTTGTAAAATTTGGGTCGGTCGGGCGTGGCCAACACATTATTTTTATTTGGCCTTATGTTGCAGTCAAGATTCCTCACATATACAGGATGTAATTATAATAAATCATTAAGAGTATCCAATGTTATTGCAATCAGTCCTCTCTGATACCATATTATTTACAGTAGTCTATTGACAGCAAATCATGGCGTGAAAAAAAATCATTATCCTTACAAAGCCAGGGGACACAGACCTTATGGGGCCTCCAGGATACCATCAGCAATATTTTTTGCACCAAATCTTCCAGACAGAGCTTTTTAAGGAGCAAAATATGTAAAAGAAATTTCAAATATGCCCTCAAAACATTAAAAGCACCAAAGTGGGTGGAGCTAATACTGGGCTCTAGAGTATCCCAGCCTCCTTCCTTCGAAAAAGAATTAGCCAGGGTGTCTTTCTTATGCCCCTGTCCACAGTCGCATTAGGCACTGACTGTAAAGCATTCCCATCAAGTCACATTTTACTCAAAATCTCCATTGGCTCATAATACAAAACACACTGATAACCTTTCTACTAATAGTTGTTTTTTTATTGATCATTAGTGAAAGTACAATATTTACAAATTCTCTATTTTGTGGGTTGTTTTGTGACACAGTAGCTAAAAAACACAACATATACGCAAATACCAGCTTTAAAATCCACAAATGAAATTATATTCTAATATCTTACAAAATTATTCAATGAGGACAATTTGTTCAAGGACTTAAGGCAAGATTTCTTGTAAAATATAAGGCCAAGTTAAAAAAAAAAAAATGTGTTTCTTGTGGAGAATTTTTATTTTTCTTTCTCTACAAAGATGCCTAACACACACTTCATATCTAGGTCTAATAGATGCACACACAATGCATATCTCAGCATGAACCAGGCCTCAGCACACAAATATCCACACTTCACACACACTGTGCATATCTAGGCATATGGAAGGCTTTGGCACATGCACACAAATTATGCTGCATTGTTTTTGCAGGACTTTCTTTTTACACTTGTGAAAGTAAACAGGAAAAAAAGAGGCAACCCCCACCAAAAAAAAAGAATACAGAAGGCAACAAGAAACATGTTTATTTGTTTTTTGTTTTTTTAATTTGGCCTAAAATTTTGCAAAATAAAACTGCTTTTTAATGTGTTCATGTTGAGTTTATCAATAGCAATAATAAATACACACAAACAAAACTAAATAGACCCAGACAACATGTCCCTTATATGCAAAAGGCACATTGCATTGCTAGTCCACTCCTGATCTAGTCAAATAAAAACACTAATAATTCCTACAAACTAGATATGTATTACTAGGCTTAATATTGTGTTAGTCAAGATACAAAAGCCATTGCCAATGTGTTACAAGCAATAGATTTTGATGTTATAAAATGCAATGTGGTATTGATTGAAACACTTCATGCATATGAAAATGGCCTCTGGTGGGATAACTTACGATCAATATAATAAAACATTTAGCAACACAAAATGCACGACTGCCAGAAATCGTGCATTGCAAACAGGATACTCCTATTAAAACCCACTTAGTTTAACACTCACCCCCTACACAGACCTTATTATATAAAACCCTGATTTATTTAATAAATCAAAAAAACTTATAATTATTCAGTTTACCATTTATTTTAGCTATCACCATCAGGCACCAAAATGAAAAAAAAAAATAAAACAAAATACCATTATACTAACAAAATAAAATGTAAACAAGCAGTGGTTAATGAATCCCATTAAATATTAAGCATGCATTCATGTAGTATGTAATATCATTAAAAGTTTTATTTGACCCAAAATGTAAATTTTAGTAAAAAAAATTAAGTTTCTGCAAGCAAAAACCACCACAATAATAGTAATTCTCAAATCTACAAATTGGCCTATTAAAAAGAAACCAACATTTTAACAAGATTTTAATTCAGAAGAGTGAAATTTTATAAACAATAACTATTTATCTAATTAAAAACTTGTATCATTCTATATATAAGCAACTCGATTGTAGTACTTATTTTGATTTGCATGGGATGGGCTAGAAGGGATCGCACTGCTTCGTTTGTTCAAACTGTTCGTGGAGTTTAATGCTCTCTGTAAAATAACAAAACAAAGGGTATTTTAAAAAAGGGTATTTAAAAAAATCATTTCACCATAGATTACAAAGGAAAAAAAATCTAACTGTCAGATAATAAATATTATCTGCAAAAACATCTAAAATACAGAACAAATAATATCTGGTTACAAAATTATTAACCAAGAAAATGACAATAAAATTTAGGAGAAAAACAGATAAATTATCATGTCTGCCACTGTGCACGTGCAAAAGGATTCTTTTAAGAATTTAAATGAAGAAGTGTATGTCATGCTTTCGTAGGTTTTTAAAATTTAAACTGATAGTTAATTAAGAACAAATAATCTTCTTTGCCATCATTTTTGAGCAACTGTTATAGAATAACAATCACTGATGTACTCCCTAGAGAAGTGAAGTGTAATAGCAACGTAACATTAACTACCCTCGACAGTCAGCATAGCAAAGCATTATGAGAAGTGGTGAAGTGTAATAGCAACATAACATTAGGCCTAACTACCCTGGACAGCCAAGCTTTTGACTAAGTGATCCAGCATTGCAAAGCATTGTGAGTAGCGACAGGGCAGTGAATTCAACAACAACAAAAAACATTAATACATTAATTATGCAAATGTCGGCTGTGTTGCAAATGAATTGTGCAAACAGAGAGTAAATTTTAGCAATATCAAATAGTCATTGCTCTGGCCAGCCAAGATGTGACCTGCACCAGTTAACCTCCTATAATGCAATTAGAAGTACAGGGGGAGTGGATATTTATTATTAGCAATGATGATGTTCATACATTAACTATGCAAGGCAGAGCAAAGTACAGCAATTTGTAAACTTTCACCGTCTTGGACAGCTAATCTGTAACTAAATCAGCTAGCTTATAATGGAAACGGGGGAGTGAACCTTAGCAAATGTTCGTACATAAACTACCAAGCTACAGTATATCAGTTGAAACAGCAATCAAAAAAGAATGTAAGAAACAGCTAAGAGAATGAGTTTGAAGCTTATATTAGTAAATTGATTGCTAAGTACTGGAGAGATTTATCAACATTAGGACAATCCAAGATCTCAAAATTATGTTTTAAGTGTAAGCAAATTGTGGGAAACTGATTTGAATGGGAAAATGGTTCCCAAAATTTACTTTTTTTTAGAAAAATATAATCCAATAGTGTGGGATCACTATCAAATACAGTAGAATAAAATGTTCTGCCCATACTAGTTTTATGTGACAAATGTGTGATTGCACTTTATATTGCATGCGATTATCATCATATCACATATATATCAGAAAATCACTGTATTTGTCACATAAAATTTCAGAGTGTAGACAGACTTTGCTTCTATTTTATGATGAACTTTAGTTGTAAAGAAACAATTTTGTTGAAAGAAAAAGGAAATCAAATTCATTGGGAGGGTAATGACAACATGACCTCACGTCCGACTGTGTTTGTCATATGACGATGATTAGAAGGAAGTGCAATGAGTTGCGGTTTACAGTGAAATGAAATGTTGTAAGCACAATTTACCCAGCTGTGTAGTATTGAGTACCATTGTTTATCTTTAACATTTTTAATTTTTCAAAGGCAATAACCATGTTTCTGATTAACTTCTGTTGCAAAAATTATATTTTGTAGTTAGACTAAATATCTGAGAGGCAAGTTATAGTGCTGAAATGTTGCAGGATCAGATATAGGTACAAAATCACAAAACAATAATAATAATCAGACACACAACATATATAAACATTACGTAGGCAAATTATTTTTAAAATCTATATCAATTTGCCAAATCTTGTATAAGGCATGGAGAAGTGGAACTTTATCTTGGCGGTTAAAAATGATACCTGCCTTCCAATTCCAAGGTCTTGGTTGCATCCTTTCAAAGCCAACTTCCCAAGCCTCATCAAGGGCAGTGGTGCATTTAGGGGGTGCACGAGGAGCACTCACCCTAAAAAACACTTGTGCCCCCAGTTGCCCCTCCCCCATCGAAAATATCCAAAGCAAAAAAACGCCACGCTCATTTATATAAAATTAACCTCATCAACTTAATTTGCAAGAGAGACGTCGCCTCTCATTAAATCATTGAGGCCCCTCCAACCCCAATTTGTTCCCTCCCCAACCTCACTTCGCACCCCCTTCCATTTCAAAACTCCTAGATATGTCACTGATCATAAGGTTTCAAATGATCAACATGGCTAATTATGGTGTTAAATTTAATTTAAATTAATTTGAACACTCATCTAAAAATAAAATATTACCAATCAATGAATGGACAGCTAAGGATGTTATATTAACAAGCATGGAAGGATGAATAAGAGTCATGTGAAAACATTGGTGATGGAATTAGTAATGTCAGGTGATTAGCACAATACAACAACAAAACAAAGACAAAAATAGATAGAGATCCTACCACATGATGCAAGTCCACCACCTGTTTATCTTGTGCCTTTTTAAATATTCATTGTTTTGGTTGAAATTTTCAGCGGTTTGGGACTTGTGAGTATACTGCTGTTAGCATATGGTCTGTTAGCATCTCGTAAGCCATGCTGTTGGGTTGCAAAATAACCACATTTAAAGGTTTTTTTTCAATTCAATTCAAAACATCTATTTTGGAAAATGAATGTAGACACTCAATAAACCTGCTCCAGATAATGAAATAAAAGGTGAAAAGCAGATGATGCTAGCATTAATTAAATGCAGTGCATGATATTGCACTAAGCTTTGGCTAACCTGGAAATATATGATGCAGAAAGCTTTATTTAACCTGGGAACATAGTGATTTATTTTGGTCAACAGAAGAATAGAATGAATTTGATGCATGTGTTTTAAAGCACAGCGTAATATATCACAAGTTTATGATCAATGGGGTTGGAATACGGATACTCTTTTAATGTCATAACTTTAGAAAATAGATGACATTCAGAATTGGATTGTTGAGTTAATAGAAAGATACCATAAGAGATAAAATCAAGGTCAAAATTTAATTTTTAAATACTACATTACAAAGAAATTACCATCTGGACCTATGTAGTTAAAATTGACTATGAATGATTCCAAGAATAACAATAATAAATAAATAAATATAATAATAGCAATAACAACGATTAAAAAACAATAAAAGTACCAGTCACTTCATTTTCAACTATTGATATTCTACTGTAATAGATTCAAAATAAAAACAAACAATACAATAATAAAATGTTTGTAATAGAGGCAAAATGACTGGAATCTCATTCAGTGTCCATGTCATGTGAGATTTTGGCAAACGTCCTACAAAGATATAAGCAGCATTTTTAAATCATTAAAAAAAAATACAAATTTTACACTACATTATTATGTATACATTAGGTACAGTATATGTTTGGTTTAATGTCTGATCCAATGTGTGCTTGTGGAAGTAGTATAGAAACCACACTGCATTACTATATGTCCCGTTTTTACTACTCAAAGAAAGAAGTTACTATATTTTAAAAAATGTACACCAGAGTTTTCTTATTTTGACTTGGTTGCCAGTATTCAACAATTATAAAAATTTTATAAGCACTGCGGCACTTATTCAAGCATTTACGGTAATATAAAACTAACATAAATAAAGGAAGAAAAGCAGGATGTAAACTGAACAGATAATATGAGAGCATTCCACCGTGGTAAAACTGGACAAAATATGCTACTGGGATGCAAGTAGTAGTACCTACCGTGAAATCAGAATACGAGGTGCATGTTGATGCTATGGAGAAATTTGCATGATTAACGATGCTACCACTGCTCAATGCTGTTGTACTTAGTGTTACGTCCTGTGTGTTCTTATCTGTTAGTGCACGTCGCTGGATACGTGAATGTGTATTGCGAAACCTTTTTGGTGTCTGAAAAAAAAAAAATTGTATACCACATATAACCATTTAAAGAAGAAAAAAATAAAATGGATGGGATATAACAAAAACACATAAACTAAACCATAACATAAAGTATCCTAGAAACTAATTGTAACTTTATGTGTTGCACTTGTTTATTAATTCACAAGTATATCCACCCTCTTATATCATCTCTACTATCATTGTTAGAAGCAATCCTTGGCACCTAACCTACTACAATAATGGATGGAGAATACATGTTACTGTACAGTATCCACCCTCTATTGTACTTTATCTGCCAACTCAACTCCACCCCAAGCTAATACTCACTATGGTGCTGGTGTACCTAGACGACCTTGATGGAGATGGAAATGGTATGTGCAGAGGTGTGTGTCCTGATTGGCTAGCCTTATTTCTAAGTGCCTACAGAAGTTTACAGAACATGCAATTTAACAAATGATTTAACAATAGGTGCAAATATACAAAAGGTAGCCTGCCCTATAGGTGTGCAAGTCCAAAAAAATTAACTTACTTAGGCCCTAGCTTGGCCCAGTGTTGGGCTCACAAGCTCTGACTTTTGCTATTGGTGGGGGGAGGGGGGTCGACTTATACCCAGAAATATCTGGTAAATGTAAGCAAATCAATCATATAGGGATTTGAACCCAGGAACCTCAGATACTATAGGAGACAAAAACCTATGTATCTATTTATTGATGTGTTTCAAAACCTTATATACACACTTCATTTGCTGTTGGTTTAAAGGAGTTACCTTTGTGGTATTCATATTTGTTCCTTTTGGAGGACGTTTCATTGAGGGTGAAGGCATTATACTTGATGAGGCAAAAGACCGTGGGGATGGTGCAACACCTCCATTCATCTGTTTTTTTTAAAAAAAGTGGAAGACTCTATTATATTCAATTTAATAAGTTCAATTTAAGATACTTCTATACTCAGATCTGATTGGAAATATAAATGGCATAATGCTATTATTATTTATATGTAAATATTCAAAGATGTCTAAAAGAATTTATCTACTATTGTAAGATGTGTTCTTTAATCTTCAATTATATGTTGACTGTTATATTGAAAAAATGCTTGTAAGAAGTGTCTTAGATTTCTATATATTTTTATGAATTGCAATTATTATTAGTTATCATAAAAAAAAATTAGTACTTAAAAAAAAATTGATGCCAAGTCATTGGACTAAACTACATGACAACAACATAAATAATATATATGATTTCAAAGTACCATTAAAATCGTATATTCTACAAAAAAATGTAAATTCTTCAAATTTTACAAAGTTCAGTCATCATTTTTGAGCAATGGTAATTAGCCTCCAGCCAAGATATAACTTCTTCACATACCCCACGGAGTTTCTTGTTTGGTGTCTTGTTAGGAGTGCCCATGAATCTACGTTTTGCAGATGGTGTACTAGGCTTACTGCCAAATGTCATCTCTTCTTGAGTCTGTTTCTGTTTATTTTTCATCTGTAGAATGCAGCAATATAACAACAAAAACTTACATTCCTCTCCAAAAAAAACACATCAAGTACATGTTGAAGATTTTGTGAAGCACTGTATTATATAACTTTGGGACACTTCAAGCCATGGCTGGCCAAAAATCTTGATATTATTTACAGGATTCGACTCAGTTGTATTCCTAAATATTCTGTACCAAGAAGGCTCGTATATGTATTTTTTAATATATAAAATTATTAATTTTTGCAATTCACTTAATCAGAGAAAACGGAAAAAATAACACATTAGAAACAAAGACAAAACATTTTAATCCAATTATTTATAAATACAAAAATAATGTTACATTCCAACACAATCATAAGAACATTAAAAAAATCAACACATTCTAACACAATCATTAAAATTTCAATTATTTTTATTATTTACTGTATTAATTAAGTTTGTCATTGATGTATGACATGGTAACTCCACAATGTCACATCACCTACCCTCATTTCCTTCTGAATTTGCTTCTCGTTTTCATGATCAACCCATTGGGCCTGTACATAATCCATGAACCGACAACCATCCACTAGAAATGGCTTGCCTTTTTCTTCCTCATACTGTGTAATCCGTTCAGAAAGTTGTTGCTCAAGCTGTAAAAAGTGCAAAATAATAATTTAAGTCGAATAATAAAGATATGTTTCCATATCTGTTAAATCATTTATGAATTTGCTTTCACTTTCAATATCTTCAAAATTCCAGGGCTTGTTGTTAGAAAATGGCAGGTGAGCTAAAAACACTGAGCTAAACACTTACTTTTGTTTAGGCGAGTGATTATTTGGGAAGGGGGAAATTTAAGCTTCTGTGGAAAAGTTTTACACACATAATTACTACTGCAGTCATCAAAGTGGTGATTTTTGTGTTGTAGGCCAAAGCAACACAAATACATTCTAACAGAAAGCATTGCCACAATATTTGGGATTTTTCATTTCAGTCTAATTATGCTAAATATAAAACCAGTATTGTTTGAGTCCCTTAATTTAACAGTGTTGCATGGTTTATAGTATGAAATGAAATTGATCTAACTAATCAATATTCCTCAACAATCTATTGCAATCAAGTCTCACACATTTTTTTTTTTTTCAATTTGTAAACTCCTCTATGTTACATTCTTTATTATTTGTTTTCCTTTCATATCTGTGTTTAGTCATCCTGTTTTGGTGAATGGCATAACAGCAATCACATTCTTTATTGGCTCTGGCTGACTTCCTTGATCATGTACAGATATAGATATCATACAGGTTAGGTTGTTTGCCCATCCCTTTGGGCCAGACGGTGCAATGCTTTGAAGGGATCACCACTTTTCCCAGTGAGCCTGCTTAGCTTCCCAGCATATGGTGGTAGGTTCCTTGGAGAAACGCAGATAAAGCGCCTTGCCCAAGGACACAAGTGACTTGCACAGGGAGAGTTCCGAACCCCCAAACCATGCAGGTTGAGAGTCTGAACCTCAATCGCTGGGCCAAAACGCTTTACAGTAAGATGTCCATTTTACGTACCCATTGGTACCAAAAGGGTATTTGTAAATTTAAAAATTTGTAAACTCGCTCAGGCGTCAGTTTCCACTACCTAGGCCTATACTCTGCCATTAAGCGCCGATAAGCTGACGGCAGCCAGGCCTAGCAGGAACCGACAGTGCAGCAGCAGCATTCTTCACCGCGCTAGAGCCTAGCTAAATTTATCTTTGACAAAAACGAAATTATTCTAATCGCTGGTATTCTCCTGTTTAATAAAATATTGTTTTAATTCTTATTAAAACTTTTGTATGTTTTATAGACCTTTCTACCGTGTTCTTTAGATCGCTGAGTTGTGTTGTTTACATGCATTTCGCGATCATCTAGCCTTCCCGATGTCAAATACAAATACAAGATATAAGACCATTTGTAGAAATCGACGTTCATAATACCGATTATATTCTGGTCAATCTTCAACCCACAGATACTTTATTACTACTAATAGTAAATAAAAAAAATACAGAATAACTTGCTTTAGGCAACTCTTTGTTGAGTTTCTTCCTTGTCTTTTCCTCCTGCAGTAGGTTACAAGTGCGACTGAAGAACCGGTTAGGGTCATTAGCTTTGTGCTACAAAATAGAATCAAATTGTTATCTCATTAACCAAAATTAGCATATTCAACAAATGCAATACATGAACAATATTACAATACGAGAGAGGATCTCAAAATTAATATGCAAGGAAAGAAATTCAACCATCTCATAAATATTCATCAGTAATAATATAATACTGTACTGTAGTTTGAACTTAACAATGATAATTACACATTGCTTATATCAAAATATAAATTCAGTTTTCTTTTTATGGTTTATTGGCCTTTTGAAATTACTACTATGTATAAACAATTTTAATCATTTGGTTTAACCTTTCGATAAAGTGTGAATGAAATTTTGTTGTAGACCTCTATGTATTCCCTTCAAGTGCAGGTATGATATGTGCATTTGTTAATGTGCCAAACATACCTCAGGAATTTACAGTATAATTATAATATATAAAAAAAGTTTTTAAAAAAAATGTATTATAAATGATAATGAAATGTATTATAAATAATGAATTTATAAAATGAGTATAAGACATGATATTTATCAGATATAATAATACTGTTATTGAAAAACATAATCACCATATCCAAAAAATAATGATACATTTTCAGACATGGCTTCAACTACACATAATATAAAATCAACAAAGGGTTATTAGATAGATGAATTATTAATATGATGGTTAATGCTATTCTTGCGTATTACTCTTGTTCATAGCTTGTCATACACCCCACAGCACAAGGGTGATACATGATTACTCCTGTACTGTGGGGAATATATCAGAGGCACCATGCACTAAAATAAATGGTCTATTTAAAGTGAAAGGAATGCAAAATGAATGAAAAGAAATTCAAAATATTTATTTTTTAAGTGATATTATTGTGCTAGTCAAGTTTAATCACTGTCCTCAGTAATACTGGTTCCACTACTCCTTGTCCCCGGGGATTCTGTACAACCTCCTTTTCCTTATGGATACCCACTCATCCAATTCATTTTCCCCCAAGACTACTGATTCCTTGAGTTACGACCATAAATCAATAGCTATGGTGTACTTGAAGAGTCTAGGTTTAGTTGTGTGAAACGTAGGAATATACCGCCCCCCACCCTTTTAGATGATTTATGTTATCAACACAAACTAAAACCGAACTGAAACCTAAGTAAGGACAAATGGATAATCTTATTACAAATACTCTCTGTACATAAGGAAAAAAGTCATTCTAGCCCATCACTATTCCTATAGCAATCTAATGCAATGAAAATGCTAAGCATCAAGCGAGGAGGTATATCATACTTTGCAATTCAATTACTGTATAGAGCTATGGTTTGGTCTGTGTTGAGCTTTGAATCCCAGCCAACCACTTAGGATATTGGTGTTTATAAATATAATATTATTACTACTACTAATACAAATATTAATTGTGCTTTTTAATGCGCTAGTACCTATCACTGATGGTGTGCATATAATATCTTGCAGTACTAATAATGGTAAAGTGTAGTATGTTAATAAGATTTTATAGATGTTATAGCAGTATTAATGAATAAAGCAGTAAATAGAGAGACCATCTAACTAAAATATTAATGCATGGTGCCTGAAAGCATTATTGCATGGGTGAAAACATTGGAATTGAAGGTTAGCCAATGTATGAGTGCTGGCATATTGAATGGGCTACCTCAAACTCCAACATCTTTTTCCACATGTCCTCTCTCTTCTTGATAGATTCTAATATTTCTTTATTTTCTTCATAGTAACTCTTGACTCGTGCGACTTCCTGATCATGTAATTCAAGTAACTCCTCGGTGTAATTATCTGAAAGCGAAAGAAAATAAATTAGTTGCCCAAGCTTGACTGACTTAAAGCTTTGAAATCTAGTGTTAGTTTAACCATCCAACACGCTGTGGTTCCCATTTTGTCAACCAAAATTCATGTGGAGATGGATGGTTGGCACTGAACTATGGGGTTGAGGTGGACAATGTAAACAAAAAAGTAATTTAATTAAAACTCCCAAGCAACCAACACAATTTTCCCACAAATTTCACTGTGCTTGGCCAAAACAAAAAAACTGTTTTTTGCTTTATCCTCAGGATGAAAAATCATTGTCATATTATTTGATTATTTTTTAAAAAGGCGAAAAATCATGGTATTATTCAATTTCCACATTTGAATTCTGTCAAAGTTCCTACCATCATATGCTGGCGTGAAAGCTTGTTTCTGCTCTCTACTGAAGAAACAGTTATTCCACCATGACGCTAACTCTTCTCTCATTTCTTCTATCACTTTCTTTATGTTCTCCTTCTTTAGTTGTTCCAGTCTTTGCAATTCTTCTTTCAGCTGGGAGGGAGGTAAACAAGTTAATTACTGTTTATTAAGAAACGTGCATACATATAAAAATGCTAACATGACTTGCTTACAATGTAACATATGTTGGTCATTTTCAATTATGAATATAATTGAAAAACAATAAAAATAAAGATTTATATAGCACAGACTTACAGATTTAAGTGTCTTTGGTTGGTGGCCTTTGTGTGTCATTAGAAAGTGTTGTGTTTCTGCTTCATCTATCCTTAGTCTCTTCCACAGTAATGTAATCTTCTCATTCAGTTCATGGGCTAAAATTTCATTTTCTTTTTCAGTAATTTCAAGCTGAAAAAAAAAATGAATAAAGCAAACATGTTTTTTATATATTTGATCAGTTAAAACTATTGAAAAAAAGTAAATTAGGCGATATAAATTTGTATTTAAAATACTCTCAGATATTCATCTATTAAATAATTTTAATTTAACACATCTATAGACTAGTCTACAATTTTGATACAGGTAACCCATTTTCAATCTTTGATGTTTTTATATATTCACTTACATCATTTCGTAACTGTTTCAACGCATCTATGTTGGCCATAGATAATTGAAATGTATCCTCTTCTTCGCAAACGACTTCTCTTTCAAACGATGTATTTGGACCTTGTTCCAAAGACTCAAACAGAGCTACTATCTCCTTCTTGACTGACGCAAATGTGCTTTGTCGTTTTGCCTATTTAAAAAAAAAATACTCACTCTACCTCAAAGTTTCTTTAGAGAAATTCCAGCACTTCATACAGGTATGTTGGGGGGGGGGGAGAGGGCAAAATATGAGAGACCTGTCAGTATTGCAGGAGCACCAGTGAACTTTGTGCCAATCATCTTTTGCTGCTGCAAACACTCTGTGGTTCTGACTCCCGAATCTAGGTCTTTTTCTTAAAATAACCTATTTATCTTTAAGGATAGATTGCATAAAATATGCTGCTCCTCAATTATTCCATTCTAAATATGTTTTGTTTAAGGACATACTACTAATAAAATAATATTAATAACATTTTACAACTTATTAGGATTAACGATAACAATAAAAAAAAAATACTATAAATAAACAGAAAATTTATACTGCTGTTCATTAATAGTGCTCTTACAATGGTGTTATCAAAGTGTTTTCAAGTTGAAAATAAAAATAGAGCAAATCAAGAAACTTTATCTTTCCTAAGGCCTACCTTTTCTGCAGTCAATGACGCAATATTTTCCTTAAGTTTATCTAGGTCCTTTTGTGTTGGTACTATTCCAGTTGGAATATAGTAAGGCGTGACACACAATGCATCACACAGCGCCTGCTCTGTGTCTTTCAGATTCTTCAGATAATCAAGTCGTTGCTGCTTAACTTTCGATAAGGAATCAACTTGAGATCTAAGTATCTTCTCTAGCTGGAGGATAGTCAGTCCTTCCTCTGGCTATAAAAATGATTACAATATTCAATTTGTTAATTTTAAAAATATAAAAAACTTAATAATAATAATAATGGACCTTTCCACTACGCACTGCCCCATAAAAAACAGCATAAATTAACATGTTTGCAGTACACCATATGATGTGATGATAAAAAACAACCACAAATAGTTACAATTAGCCTACCCTAACATCCTCCTCTCCGAGTTCTTCTACCAGAGCTTTTAGTTCATGGCGACACTTCTCAACGCTTTTTTTAAGACGGTTACTCATCTCTTGCTCCTCATCAACCATTTCTTGAAGTAGATTGCGAAGATGGTGCATCACCACACCCTGTCGCTCTTGTCGCTGTTCCTCACAAATTCCAATTTCATTCCAGATTTGTGCAAGTTGAATGAGAGCTGCATCTAGACAGGATCCTATTTCCATTTTCATACTCTCTCTGATTAAAAAATACAAATACATTTAAAATCATGGTAATACAGTAATTTGCTTGCACATATTTTGGCTGACATAAAAACATGTCATAAATATTAAATACTGTACACTAAAAAGGCCTTGAACTAGCCTTGGCCAAGCTAAGTATGGCCCAGCCTATCTCACTATAATTAATTTAGGGTAGCAGGTCAATAAAACGTCAATAAACCAAACAAAACGGCAATTTTAGGCTGGCTAGGAAATAGGAGGCATAGGCCTAGGCCTAGTCTAACTAATTTATAAAATTTAAAAATGAGAAGTTATTTTAGCTACATCAAGCAGGAGGTAAATTAAAGCTTCTTGTGATCCACTGCTTGATTCTGAGATGAGAGGAGGGTCCGGGCAAGATGCTAGCCTAGCCTAGGCCCTAGTAGGCCTAGGCCTAGGCTCCTAGGGCCTAGCTAGAGTATTTTTAGTAGTAGTAGGCCTTCCCTACCCTAGGCCTATGCATAGCGAAATATGTTTGAAAAAAACTACTTAAAATGTATCAACAAACATCAACAAAGCTGTATATCTTTCACTCACCGTTTATTTACAGCCATTTTAAAATTATTTTGCGAATACTTTATAAAGTACTATAATTATCAGATATTTATCACTCTACCTCTCTTTGGAAAACACAGCAATCATGGTCAGCTACATACGCCTAGGCCTATATTCAGATTTGAAAATGGCCTAAAAAATTATGAATGCTTATTGGTCAATCAAGTAATCAATAGAGGGCGTTATCAGTTTATTGATATTTTTCTCACTGTAAATCCTAAATAAATGTAGAGTACTGTACAGAAATTTTTAAAAAGCACAGTAGGCCTAGATATGTTTTCTTCAAAATGAATTTGTAGAGGTAATTAAATGTCGTAGATAGTAGTAGACTGAGACTGTTCCTCTCATGTTAGGCTAACGAACTAAAACATAAGGGCAGGCTTGTGCCTAGCTAGCTAATCCTGGGTAGCCTACCCTAGCCTGGAGGCTGGAGCAGAGCTGTGTACCACCACTAGGTGTAGGTTCGTAAGGCCCCTCCAGGAATTCGATCCAACTCGGCCACAAGTCAACTCGGCCACAAGTTAATTCTCCACAAGTCAACTCGGCCACAAAAAGTTTGGCTACAGTCAACTCGGCCACAAGTCATCTCGGCCACAAATCAACTCGGCCACAAGTCAACTCGGCCACAAGTCATTTACTGGTACTACATTGTACTAATTGTTATTATTATTGCTGTTATTATTGTAGTTATTATTATTGTTGTTTATATTACCGTTAGTTTTAATATTAATTATTAGTCTTAGCATTAACATTATATATTCAAAATTTTGCTGATATTACAGTATTATTATTACAGTACCATATAAATAATAAATAATTTTCGATTTTTTATTATTATTATTCATATTATTATTATTATTATTTATTAGTCTTAGTATTATAATTTTAATAATAGTAATTTAAAAAGTTATTGTTATTGGTGTTTTATTGGTATTTTTCTCATATTATTATTATTAATA
>NW_022705543.1:4333692-4346879 GCF_011630105.1 Anneissia japonica
TTACATTAAATAACTTGTGGCCGAGTTGACTTGTGGCCGAGTTGATTTGTGGCCAAGTTGACTTGTGGCCGATTTGACTTGTGGCCGAGTTGGCTGTAGCCGAACTTTTTGTGGCCGAGTTGACTTGTGGCCGAGTTGACTGTTGCCGAATTGACTTGTGGCCGAGTTGACCTGCACCCCCCCCCCCTCCAGTAATAGAGCCTTTGCCCAGCCTTGCATGTCCCCATGTGGCATGCCTAGCCAGGCATGTGCAGGATCCTGAGCAAGGGTTGATTGATGTATGCGTGTTGTTAACAATTGCTATGCATTTTGCCATTTTGTGCCAAAAAGGTAATCAGAAACCAGACTGAGGTCTGCACAGGAAATATCGTCCAAGCAAAAATTTGACCTAGAAATGCATCCACGCATTTCTGAAAATAAGGGCTATTTTTGCACAACTTTTTGCCGAAAATTAAGCTTCGATTTGACCTACCAGTAATCTTAATATATAATCAATGTATTAATATGCAGTAATTACGATACTGCACTCCTATTTTCCTAGCAATTCCCCACACAAATTTGAGCTGGTTTTTGAAGTATTATCCGCAAAATTAAAAATTTTACAGTATGGCCAGACTAGTGTAAAATAAGGCCTGCAATATCATCTGGGCAACAATTATCTTACCACGTATTTCAGTAAATAAGGGCCTATTTTGCTAAAATATTAGGCCTTGACCTAATCATTATAACCAATGTATTATGCACTTGTTACGATTTTTAACACATGTTTTCATAGTGACTGCACAAATTTAAGCTAATGATGTATCAACTGTGCAATTACAATAGTCTAACTTTACAGTATGCATCAAAAAGAAAAGCGTTCACTGTAAATGTTGATTTTGGTAAGTGGGCACAGCCCTATTTAATAACCATTTGTTAAGTCGTTTTCTGCCTTGTGTTGACTAAATCATCAACCCAGGATGTAAGTGTATTGCCCCATTAGTAAATGGTAGCACAGTAGGAGAAGACAAGAATGTGTACATTTTGTAATAGTCTATGAGTTATATCTTTCGCAGTAAATATAATTTTTGTTTTTGTTTTAAACATAAACAAGATGTATATGTGCAGAACAAATCACCTTTTTTTTTTAAACATATAATATTAATAATAAAATGTTATCTTTCAGAGTCAATGGTTTTAATATTCATAAGACATTGCTCAGTGATTATTGGATGTATATGAAATGGCCAACAGCAGGTTTGAATATGTGCGGCAGTTTGAGAAAGAGGATGCTTGTCTTCCTAACTGCTGGATTGTGGTACGCATTGATGGAAGAGGTTTTCACAAGTAAGTTGTTGAAAAAATGTCATGTTTTATGAAATCTGGCAAAATATAGATTTGCACACACCCAACGAATGCACTCATAAAGGACAGAATATGGCAATACCTGTAGTTTGTTCTTTAAATAATGTCTCATTATGAAGCTTATGGAGTGGAATTAATTTTTGTTTATTGTGATATAAATACATGGAGAATGAACCATAAATTGTTTTTACAGGTTTTCAGATGAGCATAAGTTTGAAAAACCTAATGATGAGGGCGCCCTTCTACTAATGAACAAATGTGCAGAATGTGTAATGAACGAATTCAAAGACATTGTTATAGCTTATGGTGTCAGTGATGAATACAGCTTTGTTTTCAGGAAGCAAACAACACAATTTAGTCGAAGGGCAAGGTTTGTCTTTTTTCAATATTTTTAATACCATGATAGAGCATATTTTTGTTAATGTTCTTTAATGTTTATTATAAATATAGTAATAAAATTATAAATATTTTGCACATGCCCATGGTCTATCACAGAATGTTCATCACATTGGATCATTTTTACAAACTACACACTGTAGAAGTTAAATTAAAAGTAGAAGTTAAGAAAATTAAATTCACTATTTTTAATCCTTATTGGGAAGTATATTATATACTCCAAGTATTGAAATGCACGCCATCGTGTTAGGATTCAGTATATTTCAAAATTAATTGTCATCACCAGGAATTTTTGATGATGATATAATTGAAGTTGAAATATTGAATCCCAACAAGATGGCGTGCGTTTCAATACTTGGAGTATGTATTATACTTTCTTATCTGAGATGAATCAGTGGACCTGTCGGTTTTTGGAAAACACTCTGTAGTTCTAAGCCTAATACTTATTGATTATACAGGTAGAGCACATGATAACTAAAGTATGGTTTTGGTATTTCTAAGGTGATCACTCTTCACATGCTTAAAAATGTAGTTGCTTTCTTACCTCCGCTTAGAATTTTTGATATGTTGCTGATACCACTGCACACACTAAAGTGTAATCAAAAATAATTTCCTTTTATTTTCAGCAAATTAATGTCCAATTTGGTATCGTTGTTCGCATCCTGCTACGTGTTCCATTGGAAGGAATACATCAACCAGGACGTACCACTCAAGTACCCTCCAGCATTCGATGCCAGGGCTGTCTTGTATCCTAGCAACCAGAATCTCAGGGACTACCTCAGTTGGCGTCAAGCTGATTGTAATTATTTAATTTATTTTTTTATATTCTTAAGTAGTTCATTATATTGGGCACTTGGCTAGCAGGCTTCTCCCTAACAAGCTTCTACCCATTGGGCCCTCTGTTATTCTGTAGCTTCACAAAGCCTTTTCCTGATATGCCTCTCCCTGTCCCCTACTTGTTATTCTTGTCAGGCCCCCTCCCAATCAGGACTCTCCCTATGAAATTACTCATGTCACGCTTCTCCTGTTATCCTTTACCAACATCTTTCTCATGCTTTAATGGTAGGATACTTGTAGAGCGCCTTCCACAATAAAATTTTCTCAAGGTACTGACAGTATACAGACCCGAAGTCAGATTGGAAAAAAAAAAAGAAAATTGGCAAAAAACAAACCGCGAAAACAAAAGGGAAGGGAAATACGCACTCCCGATGTTGAGACGGCATCACCACCACAACTGTGTAAGCGCAGGTACCCGGCGACATTTTGCTGGGCTCCATTAGCTTCCACCTTGGACTGTTAAGGTGGCGACGCCGGCTCAAGTAAGGGAGTTGCGACTTTAAGGTGAAAAAAAACGTTAAACTACTTTAAAGTCTTACACTACAGTTTGTGAGAAATGAATGTATGTGGAAAGAGCTTTACATGTGCCTTTATCTTCAAACTTAGCTGCATCATTTGATCACATCTATGTCAATGTAGAACCTAACAACATTAAATAATCATAGAATATGGTATTGTTTTCAGGTCATATCAACAATCTCTACAATACTTGCTTTTGGAAACTTGTTCAGGAAGGTAATTGCAGTCATGCAGAAGCAGAGGAAAGGTTAAAGGTAATTTATGTTTTAAATATTCAAGCTAATTTCCATGTTGGTATGTTACTGTAAAGTTTGCCTTCATTGTGCTGTACATTAATACTAATTCAACAGTGAATATTTACAATAGTTTTTATCCTGTTGGCTCACAGGGAACCCTGTCCAGTGACAAGAACGAGTTGCTGTTCTCACAATTTCATGTGAATTACAATCAACTAGAAGAGTTCTACAGAAAGGGAACAATTCTTATATGGAAAAAGGTATGTGCGTGTAGGCTTATGTTGGCATGTTGTTGGTCAGTTAAGTTGGCTTAAGTTGGCCTGTTGAGATGGCTATTTTGGCCAGTTGCATTGGCTTATGTTGACCAGTCGAGTTGGCTTATGTTGGCCTGTTGCATTGGCTTTTGTTGGTCAGTTAAGTTGCTTATGTTGGCCTATTGTGTTGACTTGCGTTGGCCAATTGTGTCGGCTTATGTTGGCGTCGTGCATTGGCTTACGTTGGTCAGATAAGTTGGCTTATGTTGGCCTGTTGAGTCGGCTTATGTTGGTCTGTTGTGTTGACTTATGTTGGCCAGTTAAGTTGGCTTATGTTGGCCTATGAGTCAGCTTATATTGGCCAGTTGAGAGAGCCTATGTTGGCTTGTTGAGAGGTTGCCACTAAAATGCATGCCGCATAATAAGGCGAAAAACTTGCTGTGTTGCCCAACTACAGTGGCATTTGAAAATCAGGGTTGGTCGAACTTTTTGTTTAACATAGATCTAACTCTAAGGTAAAGTTCCCCTAAATTTTGGTTTGTAATGTGGTACACATAGGGATAAAACCCATGGTTAAATTATCAAATTTAGTAATTAAAGCAGAAAAGAGTCATTTTAAACATGATACAAGTATTTTGGTCTGCTCTCTAGTAAAAGAATATTTTTTAGTAAGAAAATCCAACTCTAGATTTTTAAAATTGT
This sequence comes from Anneissia japonica, assembly GCF_011630105.1. Classification (NCBI taxonomy): domain Eukaryota; kingdom Metazoa; phylum Echinodermata; class Crinoidea; order Comatulida; family Comatulidae; genus Anneissia; species Anneissia japonica. Next base: position 4,337,981 of record NW_022705543.1, read on the forward strand.
GCATCGTGATCAGGATAAGGCATCACACAGTCTTGTTTTTGGCCTAATGATAATTGTAGAATTATATGTTGAATTTAAATAATTGATACTTCTATGTAGTTGACAAACAACAATTAAGGCCTGAAGTTGTACACTAAACATACATTGTGTTCTGCTATAGGTTGATGAAGAAATAATAAAATTGTGCCGTAGTAAAGACAGTGCAGAAGAAACGGAGAGAACCGTTATACGAACACGTAGAAAAGTTGTGCATCTGCATACAGACTTAATAGGTGATGAATTCTGGCAAGAAAATCATGAAATATTAGGAAGTTTAAATTGATTCTAAAATCAGTTCATGAAGAATTATTGTTGGAATCCTGTTTTATGAAGTAATCAGGGACACTGGAGCAATGGATGACAATGTTTACTGGTTCAGAATACAGTATTAGTAATGTTGATGTTTTGTGAAGTAATCAGGGACACTGGACCAATGGGTAACCATGTTTACTGGTTCATAATACAGTATAAATAATGTTTGTGTTTTGTGAACTATTCAGTGACTGGACCAATGGGTGAAAATGTGTACTGGCTAATAATACAATATAAATAATGTTGATGTTTTGTGAACTATTCAGTGATACTAGACCAATGACTTAACTGTTAATAATACAGAAATATTAATGTAAATAACCAGGACACTGGACCAACAGATAGATGTCTCATCAACCCTTTCCCAAATCACAAGAAGAGCTGAGTAGCTGTTGGCTAACCAGTCATTGCTATGGTTTACTATGCCTAAATAAAAGTACAGTAATACTAATGACAATGGCAATAAAGTTTTTGTCTTATAATACTGACTGTACCATACCCCAGAAAGAGAACATGTATTGTTCTCCATCCTGCTTTAACTGCTAATATGTTAATGTTGGAAGGAATACACAAAAAATTGGCACAACTTCAGTGGCGGAGCATCAAGGCAAGCAAGGCAAAACAAATTTTAAAAAATATAGTAGTACAGTTTCTCAGTTTTATTTAGCATTTCTTAGTCAGAATCTTCTATATAAACCTTAATTTTTTGACTGGATTGCTACAGTTCATTAGAATACCAAAGCTTTTCAATGTTTGGCCTACTTTGGTATCTAGGATAAGTCACAGTTGGGCCTATCGCAGCTGCTTAGAATTTCTACATGAGAAGATACTTCAACCATGCCAGTATTAAAAATAACATACATTTGTGCTTTTGCTGATTCTGTATAGTAGTAGGCTTACAAACTTTTCCTACTAGCAGGCCCTAGCATCAGTGGTGTAGGGATCTTGAAATGGAAGGGAGCTGATGGGGGTGGGAAGATGGGGATGGGCAAATAGGTGAGGGGGATAACAAAATAAGGTGATTTGAGGTGATTTTAACTACTTGAGCATGATTTGTTGGCGGGGGCGCGACAGGGGATGGACGAGTATTTTTTTTTGGGGTGGGGGAGGGCTTGCATGCCCCTCGCACATCCTAGATATGCCAATACCTAGCATACCCTGCAATTAACCCTACGGTCTGCCACTGCACAACTTCAGCCCTTTAAAGTCAGGCTCCGGAGGAAAAAAAAATGTTGATATGTTGTAGAACTGATTTTTCTAAGACAGAAAAAAGTAGTTTGATCAAAAACTGAGCAACGGTGAATGAGATACAGATTTTTGAATATTTAAAAACTGGGGGAAAAAGGTGTGAAAATGGGCGGTTACGCCCCTTTTTCCCCCAGTTTTTAAATATTAAAAAATCTGTATCTCATTCACCGTTCCCCAGTTTTTCGTCAAACAACTTTTTTCTGTCTTAGAAAAATCAGTTCTACAACATATCAAACAATTTTTTTCCTCCGGAGTCTGACTTTAAAACACTGCATCAACCAGCGTTCAGCCAACAAATCGTGTCCATGCTGTGTGTGTGCTGGTCCAACACAATATAAGTCTGAACGAAATTGATGGCACTTTGACTGGATTATCATTGAAACTGATCTGTTGCATTGTCACAACGTAAGGTTATGAAAGGCGGCAGGTGCTAGATTGGGAAAATTAATCAGTAAAACTCCTTTTGGAGCATCGCCGAATCAGAGTCACAGTCCCTTGTAATGCCAGAAAAGTGAAAAATGATATGAATATAATAGACCTTTCCGGAGTGTCAATCAAACTTAACAACTGACTAATCAGAACAGCGCTAGGAATACGCGCGCGTCTTACAAACACACGTGTTGTCCCACAAACGCACGTGTTCGCGTATGTTTTAACACTGCCGTCTTGTGGGACCTTAGCAACAATATCCAAGGGGCGGAGCTTAGCGGAAAGGTCCATTAGGAATGAAAACCACCAAAACACACAAAAAAAAATCACACCATGAAATATACTAGTGCTCATGTAGTGTGTGCTGACCTTAACAAATATCTTATATATTATATACTTTATAATTATTAGGTGCAAAATATACAGGAGCATACAGAAATGATTTAGAGATCAGGGTGCAGGTTAACATATGAATTGGAATCTTGTATGAACAGTATGACCATTGAACAATGCCATCAAATCCACATTGGACATAATATACAACCTTATATTTGTGTGATCTACGAATCAGTCCTAATGCTGTACTACATGTCTTTTAACATATTGAAATTTGTAACATCCCCACACCAGCCCCCCTCCCCATTATGTTAATAACACTAGATATGCCAATGTGTTAAAAAAAAAAAGCCTCCCCCTCCCCATTATGTTAATAACCCTAGATATGCCAATGTGTTTAAAAAAGAAAAAGTCTATTATCGTTTGTGCAAAAAAATATTAACATTAGTTTCAACATGTGTTGAATAATGTATTCAAATAATTTTTACCTGCTTTTCAATGTCATAAGCGATGTGTAATTTCTTACGAACAATACAATACACCTGAAACAAATCCTGGCGGGGAGCAGTGATGGTGCCAGAATTTGGGGTCTAATGACCACCGCGGGAAGGCCGTTTTTTCCGACAATATCATAAATGGGTAGAGCAAAGGGCAGCCCATGACACCTCAAATGGGGAAATTCTAACAATTTAGGATTTAAAAGGCTTATTTAATAGATTTAAGGGTCGCACATTCTGTAAAAAGTACATAGAATTTCTACTTTTTTCTTTAACGAATTGTGTACACCCACGCCCAACACTGGCATCACTGACAGAGTGTTATAACACTTAGTAACGCATGTTTCAAGTCATCATAGACGAATTGTGTACACCCACGCCCAACACTGGCATCACTGACAGAGAGTGTTATAACACTTAGTAACGCATGTTTTAAGTCACCATAGACGAATTGTGTACACCCACGCCCAACACTGGCATCACTGACAGAGTGTTATAACACTTTGTAACGCATGTTTTAAGTCAGCATAGACGAATTGTGTGCACCCACGCCCAACACTGGCATCACTGACAGAGTGTTATAACACGCATGTTTCAAGTCATCATAGATTGCTAGAAGCTTTGCTACCGGTACTTTATAGGGTTTTCTTTATTATTGAAATTCTCTTTACTAATGATGTAATTTTTCATGGAACTGTACATACAAATTCTCACACTTTAACATAGACTGGTATTTATGCCTTACCATGTCTACGTCACTTATGGTACGAAGTACCCGGCTATTTAAACATTTCGAACAGGTAATAGAAAATAATTAACACTGTTTATATTAAAAGTCCGATTCATTTATTATTTACATGTTTTCTGAGTACTTGTATTTCTAAATTGATACCAACGTTCAATCATAGTGGAAGTTGTTTTAAATCCATGCAAATTGTAAGCTTTATGTAGTCTACACATGTCGTCTTTTGACCCAGAAGAAATAAAACCAGAAGTTCCAGTCAAAGTGATGCCCGCTCTCTTTGCTAGAATTCCACAGAAGGCATCATCAATTGGAATTAATTTCGTGCTTAAGGACTGCTTGTATAAGTCTGGAATAATGTCAGATGACATGATATACCCTCCTCCCGAGAAGTAAGGGGGGAAGTACTTAAAGGGATAAACCTTACGGGACACCAAATACTTTGAAGACTGTCTTATAACTGGGCTAGAAGACATCAGGTTACCTAGGAACAATCCAGTACTGTTATAATGACTTCTCAGGTGTCCAAGTATCCTATCAAAGTTAACCAGCATATCGTCGTCTCCTTTGTAGATAAACTTCACATCCGGACAGAACTCGTTAATCCATTTTAGGCCTAAGACAACTTTAAGAGTCAAATTATGGAAGGATTCTGCAAAATTTGCAAGTAGAATGTCATTATACTTCTCATGTTCTTGTGTAATTCTGTTAATTAATTCTGGCGTTTCTTTTTCTATTGCTCTTCCCAAGACAAACATGACTCTGATATTTAGTTTCGAAACATATTCTGGAGCTCCCCACGTGACTCTAATTGCATCTCGGAGTGCAAAGTGATCCGGGAATGAAGTTATAAAAGCCACAAGATACGGCGTCCTATTGCACAGAGAGGGGTTGTTATAAATTATGTTCAGACACTTACTGAAGTATTTGGAATTGTCCACTCCACGTGACCATTCACTTATATCAGAATTGTTTGGGTTAGCGCTTGGACAGTGGTCTATGGGAGTTGTGAAGTTCTTCCAAATCTCGGATATGCTAGTCGGTGTAAGGAAACCACCTAGCGTCATTGAGTGTTTTAAATCGCAATAATCGGCTTCAAACCCAGCTCGTAGAAACTCCTCCTGGTAAATTGCTTCAACACGTAAACGTTTCGCTTGGATCCCAAGATACATGTCCCCCGAAGGGAACCGAAGTGGCTTAAATGAGTGACACATAGCGTCATCATACGCACGATGTACGAACGCAGACGACAGCACGACTCCAGCGCCACCCACACAGTACTTCGGTAAGTTAGAATTATTATAAACAGCCTTAGATATATATTCCGGATGGCCTGGAGTTCGATCTACTTTGCTATATTTTTTCACTCTCCCCATGTATAAATATCGTTTATTAACACCTGCGTTTTCATCAATAGCCTTCAGAATGTTTTCATAATTAACGAACAAGGAATCTGTAGAAATCAGAATGTAGGTTGCATGCGGGCACCAAGAAACTACCCACTTAAATACCGATAACATCTTGAAGACTGTAGGTGAGGAAACGATGTTTTCTTCTAAAGCAACTGCCTGAATGATATCGCGATATCGTTCACTTTCGCTGTTGACCCTCGGTGCCATCTTTTGCACAAGATTGGCAGTGGTTGGCTTACCCATGAAAAACACACTTTTTATGTTACGCCCTTTAACAACTTTAACGTCAGCCCATGCTTTTCGTATCGCATTTCTGGAATCTACAAACCGAGGTGCCGTCAATATGACATTTAGTAAAAATATGTTTTCATTTGCCTGACATGTAGTAGGCTCGTCGATGATGAAGTCGAGTTTTTTGTGCAACTTTTTATTGTTGTAAATTTTCAAATCCAAATACAGGTTCTCAGGCATATCCACTGAGATATTGTCTGTACGTTTAGAAGCAATAGGCCTATATATCTTCTGAGAGCGTTTCTTAGAGTCGTAGTTAATATTTAGTTTACTGCCACCAACAGGTCGGCCGTTGACGGTCTCGAAACCTGTGGTCGCAAGACTGTTTATTTGGTCTAGTTCCAAGAATCTAACTTGAGCACTTCTGAAATCATTTTCTAGGAAGTCAAACTCTAGTACTAGTGATGTTCTTAGAATAAGCATTATGATAGTCAGCACACATAATATAGTTACTTGTTTAGCACGTGAAACCATGTTGTGCATTTGGAACCAATGAATGGGTGCGTGGGTGATTTCTTTAACTGTAATGCGCGTCACACACCAGTTTTGTCAAAAATAATTGCTTCAACCTCATTTTTAAAATGTGGCTTATAGTTCGTTGTAACTTGGTACTTCACATTCACCTGAAGAAATGCACTGTGTGCACGAAAGCTTGTGTACTGTCAAATAAACTAGTCATAAAAGTACTGAATATCCTGAGTTTTATTTTGGTACAGTGCAGTTCACCAATAATCTAGTAGTAAGAAGTATCGTATTGGTTGGCTTACATGTTTAGTCAATCTCTGTGACAAGACCTATTTTCTCGGTGCCACTCAAATCAATCTCAGTAACAACCAGGTCTATGACAAGACTTCTCAGCCACACATCAGTCTCCTGGATATTTTCTCGTTGAAACTGAAAATTACAAACAAAATGCATTAATTCATAATAGAACCACAATTGATATTGAAATAATGTCATAAATTATATTAAATATTGGGTTGATTGAATCCGGGGACTACCAACCAGGTACTGTACATGTATAACATCTACATCTGGTCCGACAATCATCCCTCACCTCTGGGGACCTTGTACATGAGCTGCTTTAAAAGTGAATATTCGGCTGTTGGATTTTCTAAAATCGATATCGTTTACACAATCCATTTTAGATTTCATTCATTTTTTGCAAAGTTATCAATCCCATGACATCATTCCCGGGGTCAATTGTATAAAATTATATTACCTAAACTTGTTTTTTGTTTTATGTAAAATTGTTTTGTATTTCTGGATGGACGGTATTAATGATGAATTACCATTAATGATGGTTTTACAGCAAGCGCAGCCGTCTATAGAATTTGTCTTCGTTACAGAGATATTTAACTAGGCCACCACCTCTCATAATTCATTGTGTGGTGTTGTGGACATTTATATACTGATAGTTCATGATGCAGAACCGTACTGAATTGTTATTATTATTATTAATGTAGATAATTCTTTCAATAAAATTGTTCTCTGTTGTTGCTTACCTGTGTTTTAAATCCTCTGACCATTTCGTCATTATCAACATCATCTTAACGCCTTTTGCTCATCTGCCAGGTTATAACCTACCTGGTACAGGAAAATATGTCGTGAGTTATGTAGGCCCCATTACACGGGCTTTTTCATGATGGATTGTCTATACCTTGGATATAATGTAAAAGACTTAGTATACAAGAACTGTTGGTCTATATTTGCATCAGAATAGGCTGAATTGAATTCAGTTGATGCGTGTCCGACAATCGTTTTAGAAATTGAAAGCTTACCAAAGTGATATAAAATAAACGTCAACAATTAGGCTATTAAGTAAACCAAAAGCCGCAATTGCAGAGAGGCCATTATGGGATTGTGACACTGTGGAGATACACTGTTACATTGTGCGCTGAACCGTGGAGATCTCTAGGTCCACGGTTCGATTCCCATCGCTGCCTCTCCTTGTGTTTCAGCTGGAGGGCTGAAATACAAGTTACAATAGCGCACCGTCTTTCGGATGAGGCGTTTAAGCTGTTGCTCCCGTGTGCATTTATGGCCCATGTGCACGTTAAAGAACGCAGTGCACTCTTCGGAAAAGAGTAGGGAATGTCTCCCGGTGTACTGCTAAATCACCACCAAAAGGACCCCACTGGAAAATAAGACTTCTTCTAGATTTCGTGGGCTATCGTTGGTGTTTACACCGAATAAATCCATTCCAAGCCATCATAGAAACACAAGCTCAGCACAGTACACTTTTTCACAAATTTTAAATTTAACGATGGATCGCTCTAACGTGTGATTAATGATAATGTTATATGAAGCGACTTTTTAAATTTTTTTTAAATAAAATTGTGACCCTGTCATGGAGATGTGTTCTTGAAGGGCTATTCGAGTTATGTAGTTACTCCAAAATTGGAGTTTCTGCGCCCGGCGCAAATAGGCCTACTCCCATTTCAGGTTTTGCGTCATAAACTTATTATTAATTCAACAAGCTCTCCCAATATAGAAAGAGCAAAACATTTAAATCAACCCTCCGATTTTGGATTTTTGTGTAGTACGCAAAAATTCAGAAATCGGAGCGTTGATTTATGCAGGGCACACACTGCGTCGTACGACGAGTCGAACTTCGCTCACTATCAGCGACAGACGACGCAACGCCGTTTGCTGATTGTAGGTAGCAGTCTGAACGGATCGTCATTAAAAACGATCCGTTGCGCGCGCGTCGTCGCGTTGCGTTCGTCAATGGATCGCGTCGGCCGACGACCGTCGTGCGCAGTAATTGCCTGGCTTAAAAGTTTTGCACTATCGAATTTGGAGCTGAGGAGGGTTGATTAAAGGTTTTGCTCTCTCTTAAACCGGGTACTCACTGCGCGCGACGGCGATGCGACAGCAACGCGACGACAGACTGCCACTGACAATCACCAGACAGCATTACGTCGTCTAATGCAGCAGAGCTGGATTCGTCGTACGACTCAGTGAGTGCCCGGCTTTAGGACACACAACCTCCGAAACTGGAGTATTTGCGCCGGTTGCAGAAACTCCGATTTTGGAGTTTTCTGATACTCGAAAATCGGAGGGTTGATTAAAAGTTTGCTCTCTCTATATAGGGAGAGCTCGTTTAATTTATAACAAGTTTAGGACGCAAAACCTCCGAAAGAGGGATATTTGCGGTGGGCGCAGACACTCCAAAATTGGAGTAACTACATACATGGCTATTCCCTCAAAGTACAAAAGAATGGCACACCATTCTATATAGGCCTAGTTACATTCGTGTCTGTCAGTTTTATTCGATCGTTCCATTTTGTTATATATAGCTATATGAATTTTGACATTATTCGCTATTTATAATATTAATGGAGTCAAAAACATTGACTCCATTTTGAATTTTATACTTATTCAAATATTGGTTAGGCCTATCTTGTTATTTAATCACATTTTAGATGGCACCAATAGGTTATGACCAAGAAAACATGGATTGCCACTAAAACCACCACTGTAGGACGACTAGCTTATGGCGGCCATATTGGACGCCATTTTGATTTTTTTTTTTTTTGTTATTGATCAGATCACATTCTAAGTGGTCTATAAGGTTTACTGGCTCGTAA
>NW_022705544.1:0-1407 GCF_011630105.1 Anneissia japonica
TGATCGTCAGGCAACTGATATATATATATATATATATATACAAAAATATATAAATACAAAATATGTATGTGATGTGAATGGCAGCTCATTATAATTATGCTCATACAGGTGATTAGAAATATCTGGCATTATAATTTAACATATACGTATTTAAATATTACATACAGAAACAAATTCCTACAGTAGGATTATAATTTTGTAGCAAATAACATGTGTTTGGCACACTGTCAAACCTTTCTGCCAAAACCACTCATCTGAAATCTACTCCCAGTGTTCACTAGGGCCCAATAAACTCAAGCTGAAGTTCAGTCAGCTACTTATGTGCTATTCATTTCCCTTCTATGCTCTTAGTCATCTCTGACAACTATTTTTGGAAATCAGTTTTCTATGTGCAAAGAGGAGTAACTGGAATCGGCTATTTTAAAATTTTCGCTGTTTAACAGTTTAGGTCCTAGATGACATCTAGACATTGTGAATTTTGTTCACTTTATTTTGTTAAATTTTTAACCTACCGTAGATTATTTTACTTTACCAAGGATGGGCTGTCCCTGATGTTATGCAATAATACTGCTTAATTTACAATTCTAGGGCCATACCTGTAAAAATTTTAGGACCATATCTGTATAAATTCTATGACCGTACCTGTATCAACTCTAGGACCGTACCTGTATTAACTCTAGGACTGTACCTGTATGAACTCTAGAACCGCACCTGTATCAACTCTAGGACAGCACCTGTATCAACTCTAGGACCGCACCTGTATCAACTCTAGGACCGCACCTGTATCAACTCTAGTACCGCACCTGTATCAACTCTAGGACAGCACCTTTATCAACTCTAGGACTGCACTTGTATCAATTCTAGGGTCATCCCTATATTAATTCTAGGGCCATCCTTCTATCAATTCTAGGGCCATCCCTCTATCAATTCTAGGACCATATATATATAAATTCTTGTTCCAAAGAATATTGATTCTGGAGATGTAGAAGCAGTTGGCGCATCGGTTGTGGCTTGGACTCCCAAACCTCGAGGTTGGGGGTTTGAAGCTCTCGCTGTGCAAATCGCTTTTGTCCTTGGGCAAGGCACTTTATCTATGGTTGCCGCTCTCCACCCAGGAGTACAAGTGGGTACCTGGTGGGTTCCAACACAACTGCGCTGATTACTAGCCGCAATATTATGGAATAATAATATAATTGAATTTAATAATTTAATTTGGTGTTCAATGTGTTCCATGTGTTTGATCCAGTGACTGGGGTAGTAATGTGAAGCGCTTAGAGGCTTTGTAAAGGCATTAAACGCTATATAAGAACGACATATTATTATTATTAATTCTAGTTCCAAACTATATCAATTCTAGGGCCATACCTATATCAATTCTAGGGCCATACCTATATCAATTCTAGGACC
>NW_022705545.1:0-894 GCF_011630105.1 Anneissia japonica
CCCTGTACGTTGGGCACGAAGTATAGGAAACTTTCATGGTTAAAAAGAAGGGCGCCGCCTACGTTCGGCACGACTTCGCCTCATTTTTACAATGCGAGAACTCTATCTTGTGTTCCTAGTATCTTTGATTGTGTTATTTTAATAATTTTAACACTGTATACATTGTATTAAAACCCTGTTTCTCAAAATGTTTCATTACACACAGGGTAAGAAACTCTCGATTTAGCGCCGCTGCGCTTATTCGAGAGCGGCGTTAGCTAAAAAAAATGAGGCTTGGTGCGGCGGTTATTTGAGGGCGGCGGTTATTCGAGCATTTACGGTAATATGCTATCCACATAATATATTAAAGCTTATCGCTTTAATTACTATATATTGAATTTCTGTCCACCCTATAAAATTGTATGTGACAAATGTGTGTGATGTGCCCATATATGGGCATGATAATGTCACATTACACCCAAATAATTATAGGCACGTCACATTTATTTATCGCATGAAGTGTGACAGATACGAACAGAGCCTATCGTAAGATTAGAGTACTTACTTTAATAGTGTTTTATAATGAAAAACAGATCCTCGAGCAGTACGCATGTGTAATTCTGAACCACAAGGAGGCTCAGTCTGGGGAGAAGTTTCAATTAGATTATGTGACATTGATGATATCAACGGGTTGACACAGGTAAAGAAAGTGCTATAGAGGGCGTGTTAACTAAATTAGCTTAGTAGTCAAAATAACTTGTAGTTAAACCTTGTTAAAATTATAAGCATAATATATAGACGAGGTATTGGCAGATATAAATCCATTGTGTTGAATAATGCAAGATAAACTATGCAATTACTAAGCATAAATGATCTTTTAGTATCTACATACACTACTAGTATTTGTATTATTCA
>NW_022705546.1:0-899 GCF_011630105.1 Anneissia japonica
CACGAAGGGATTTCCAGGAACAATCTGCCGTTTTCGAGCAATCGTTATCTACATTTACACCCCTCTCGCATACATGTACGAAAATGAGAAAAATTAAAGTGATGGGGATATTAAACGGGACCTCAGGTCCCACTCTAACTTTGATGCGGTGAATGAGGGGGTATCACAACATAATCCCACGAAGGGATTTCCAGGAACAATCTGCTTCGAGCAATCGTTATCTACTACACCCCTCCCGCATACCAGTACGAAAATGAGGAAAATTAAAGTGGTGGGGGATATTAAACGGGACCTTCGGTCCCACTTTAACTTCGTTGTGGTGAAAATTATAAAAAGGTTAGCAATAATCTAGGCTTAACCTTGATAATAATAATGAGGGGATAACATCATAGGCCTAACTGTTTTTTAGGAACTATCTGTCGTTTTCGAACAATATTGTTACCAACTCCCCTCCGATTGTCCCGTCCCCTTCCCCTTATCTCGCCATCCACTAATTTTTATACTATTAATGTTACCCATCCACCCACCCCCACACCCTCTATTCCCTCAGCAGTGGTCAATACAAAGATGTGTATAAGAGTGAAGTAAATAGTGAAACTGCAGTCCAACGCGATCGTATCTTATCTGGATTGTTGGCTAGAATTGTGGGCTGGCTTGTTGTTGGCTGGCTTATTGTTGGCTAACTTGACTCAAGTGGGTTATGGAGAGTAATGTGTGACCGGAAATGGTCTGCAGTCAGTTGGTTGTTACCATGCGCCAGTGATGTTGGAGTATATAGTACAGCAATATTAAACTATTATGTAGGCCTAATGAATGAATAAATTTCGGAGTTTGTAATAACTAAGAATAATTCATTTGCAGAGATACCTTATTTAAGTATTATACAATGCATCTAACAA
>NW_022705547.1:0-6053 GCF_011630105.1 Anneissia japonica
AAATCGACATTCTCATCTTATTGTTTAAGTGATATTTAAAAACAATATGAATGTTGTTATCATATGCATGATTTATAGCTGGCCGGAGTATTGACGACCTAGTTGTTGACAACCTACGCGTAAATGAAGGGGACAGCGCCGTCTTGCCTTGCTTCTTCTCGCCACCTAACGCCCACATCGGCAAGTGGTATTGGAAGACGAATGGAACTGTCATCATAAGATCAGACGACCCACCAAAAACAAACTCGAGGTATTCATTGGGTGACTCAACGTCCGGGAACGTTAGTTTGGTTATTAAAGACGTGTTGCGATGGGACAAGGGTACCTATACATGTGGAGTGAACGACCAGTCTACTGGATCAACCGTACCCCATTCCGATGACAGCAAATTAACAGTAAACTGTAAGTGAATACCAGCATCACCTTTAATAATACAAATTTATTATTACAATACAGTGTATTATTACAGTACATTTATTATTATTTGGCCGATACCGGTAGTAATTATTTTTCATTTAACTTCACAAAAAGAAATCATCAACATCATCATCCATAATAGACATATCAACATCATTATCACATTTATCATCGTCGGGATCATCATCATCGTCGGGCCTATCATCACTATCACGATGATGATGATCACCATAATGATTATGGTTATGATTTTTTTATCAACAGATCTGGATAAACCTAACATTCAGGCACTAACCGACACACGTATACCTGAAGGTACGCGAGTATCTATGTCGTGTAAAGTAGTGGCGTCATATCCGGAAGTAAATTTTCTGAGGTGGTTCCATGATGGTGACATCATAGACACTGCTTCTGGCAGATACTTTTTCTACGATGAAATATTAGAAATAAAAAAATTTGATCAACGTCATGAAGGAAACTACAGTTGTCGGGCTGAAAATGAATTCTTTGTCGGTAAAAACGGAAAATATAGCAATTCAATTGCATTCAGTTTGAAAAAGAAAGGTAGGCTAAATAAACAGGTACTGGTACTATTGTATATAGACTACAAAACAATTTACCTCAAAGTGTTATAATAAATTGTATTTGAAATATAATAGATGATGTTATTAGATTAGTATATCTATCTGCTCAACAATAACAATAACGTGCAACAACATGCCTAATTATAAGAACAACAATAATAATAATGATAATGATAAAAATAATGATAATAATAAAAATGATAATGATATTAATAAAAATGATAATGACAACGGTTGCGGCGACGACGACTTAAACAATAATAACAATAACAATACACAGTAATTATTTATATTTATCCTCTCTTTTTTTTAATGTTTTTGTCTCCTCTTTATTTTCCTTCTTCTGTCCACTTTTCTTTGCAATCCTTCCCATTTACTTGGAGAATATTGTCCTAGAGAGGTTTCTAAATGTTTTCCTTTATAATTTTTTGTATCGTTTTTATATGTTTATTAAATAAAAGTTATTTATAATAGTAATAACAATAATAGGCATAAATATAATAATAATAATAATAATAATAATAATAATAATAATAATAATAATAATAATAATAATAATAAATCAAGATCAATGTCTAGGTAATTTGTATCCGTTCTCAGAAAAAATAAAATTGCATTGCGTTATTTTAAAAAATTCTAATAATTAATAAAGAATTATAAAATACGGATTAACCTTAAAATGTTTAACACAAAAATAAACTAAACAAGATAATCTGAAGTTACAAACTCTCGCCCTGCTGTCGCGCCATATCTTTGTATCCGCTGGTTGTATTATAGGGGTATAATATTACAGGCTATACGTATCAGGTGAAATGTGGCCAAGCGGTAAAGATGCACATTTTGTGTGTAAAGATAATCGAACGTAGGGGTTGAAATCTCACTTGTTCGAGCCAAATGACTCGAACGATCCACTCGAGTTGGCTCTGTCAGCTGCGACAAAAGTATATAAATAAATAACGTTCTAACATCTATATTCTACTTCTTTCTTACATTGCATTAATCTTGCAGTGTTCCTGAAACTAATCACTTTCGAATAAAGTGGATGACTTCTGTCATTTAATACAATTATAAGAATCCTGTTCAGGTACTCGATATCTGGACACCAATATACGGACTACTGACACCCGCACCCACCATCTTCTTAACCCTTCTTACCACCCGATCAATCTTTCCTGACTTCCAAATGTTAACAAAAATGGTCTTACAATTATATAGCTTAATTAATTTTTTTATACAGTTGTCTGAAGCATATTCTCGAAATAATTTTCATAATTGCGTTATCAAGGGTTACTCCACTTCAATGTTAAAAGAAATAAAAAATATAAGTTTCTATTCTATAATCTTTTCAATAATTATTATTCTACCTTTAATCTCCATTTTCTTTTGGTTGTTTTACATTCAATTCTAGAAATTTATCACTACCATACTTTACGAAATTAATTTCATTTAAATAATGACAACAGTAATGAGTGTAATAATCTTTCCTAATTATTTTCTTGTCAGTCTTGTCTAGATAATAATAATAATAATAATAATAATAATAATAATAATAATAATAATAATAATAATAATAATTTGGATTTGTAAAGCACAAATTTCTATGCGCTAGAAATTTTCAAATTAAAATAAACATGCCTACCATGCCTACCATAAGCTTTTTTTTTTTTTTACCTCGCTCTAACTTGTTATGTATTTTAATTTGAAGAAAATAAATGTTACTTTGAATGAATGAATAATGAACTCTATATTTTTACAATTTTATTTTTCATTGACATAGCCTTTGACTGTTAATTCTAGATTAACAATTCTCTTTAATTTCTTTGAAAATTCACATCTATTAAAGCAATTAAAATATGTTTAACTCATTTAAATAATTTAAAATCCTGCCACACTTGTTTCACATTATCCCCTCCTATTTTAACCTTATTTTTAAATTAAGTTTATCTTTATGTAATGCACGTTTAACTCTCTTAGTTGGAATGCTCATATCAGTACAAATGTTTTTATATTGACAAACATAATTATTTTGCCAATTGAATTAAGTCATTAACACTACTAACAAAAACATCAATACAAATGAATATTGTTATTTTTGATATTTTTTGTTAAATTTATGAAATGCATATAATTATTACAGTACTTTTTATTGATATGTTATTAGTTTTATACTATCGTTGCTCAACTGTCTTACTGACTGTCTGTACAGGCCTTGTTATTTTTATTGGTTTATTTCTATACTCAATTTACTATATTACTATACACCGTAATTTCTTTAATTTATATTGTATTTTTTAAATAAACATCGTAATCTTTTAATTTATAGGCCTATTTCTTCTAAACACTACAATATATCTATTTAATTACATCGTAATCTTATATTTATAGTGTATTTCTACATTAACACTGCAATCTTTATATTTATATTTCCTAATAAACACCGTTATTTTTTTACAGAAGTAATTCCGCCTTCATCACCCAGTTCTCAGATTTGGATAGTGTTCATCATTATCCCATTTCTCATAATAGGCGTAGTTGTGTTTATACCCTGGTATTTTTTTAAGAAGCGTTCAAAAAATATCCATCGCTTGGATGACTTCGTAAGTTGTGTAAACATGTTTTAAACCAGCACAATTTTGTAATAGTTTTACTTCAATGCAATGTGTGTAACCTCATTGGCCGTCCTATTGGGAATGATGATTTATAGCCATATATGGTATGGAGTTATTGGTTACATCTTACTACGTAATCATTTTAGTTCAAAGTGCAGAGAGTCCAAAAAGTAGAATGTTGTCTTGCAAATGGACACATGAGATGCTGTGAGCAGCATCGCTCTGTGCCACACATCCTTCCACAATGTGGGTAGGTGCTGTGTCCGAGCATGTTGTATTCATTACAGTAACATCGATCGCAACATAAATAGCACTTACTTTATTACAATGGCAATGATAAGTTATACTGGTACTTATTCTAACCATGGAGGTATTATTGAGAAGGAGATCACTCGGCAACAGATCCCTTTGACGCGACAAACCTATGTGTTCCCCGCTTTTGGATCGCGCGCGGGCGTATTTTCGTTAGCAACAACTTGGCAACGACATGCATTTATACGCTTCCAGCAGAGCAGTTGTGCAATAAAACGTTTAATTTTAACCCATTACATATCTTTATAATGAACAATGTTCCCCTGATTAGATTTTTTCGGGCTTTTGGTATGTTATTATTTGTATATTTCAGGAACGGATTCCGTAAAATATTTATGTTAAAATTACTTCTGTGTTCATTATAATTTTGTCTAAAGATTGACTGGTTCGACTATAAAGCTAAGTCAGCGTAAAACTGAAAAATACTCAGATTTTGGATTCATTTTTCGAATAGTTAACCCTCGTTAACCCTAAAATGACGTAGTTTATTATAATCCTTAATCATTCATTAATTAATATCTGCTAAAATTAGAATTGGCGAATTTTGGCCAATTTATGAAAATTGAAGTTGAAATATACTATACTTTTATAGGTCATGTAAATGTTCCATTAAATTCGAAACTTTTCTTGGTGGAAAATATTAATATGTTTGATATTTTATGAGAGATAAATGTATCAGCTTCAAAATAGGAAAGATTGCGCAGCCATAGTGATTGACAGTATGTAGTGCGCGTTGAGAAAAGAAGGTGCTCTCCATTTCGTCGTGTTAAATTTTCTGGTCAACTATGCCTGCTGAAAATTTGATGGCGGGAAACACATGGGACTTCAAAGGCATCGCGCAAACGTTCTTTACGCGCTGCGGCAACTTTGATCCTGGTTCATTTGCATAGCGCTGCGTGCGCGTAGCTTTGCCGAGTGATCTCCTTCTCAATAATACCTCCATGTTCTAACAATGCATTCATTAATCAAAAATATATAAAAAATCTCAGCACTTACAAATCTAACCAAACAATTTATTAGTTCCAGCTTTCGTTACATTACGCGGGTTTCACAATTTATGGCATCACGTAACTTCGATTTTTCTAGATAAATAATAAGGTCATCAAAAAGGATCAGAAGAATGAGATAAATGTAGAGCAAGCACTGGATGATTTTGAAACGGTGGCTTATCTAAAAGAAGGTAGAAAACGGTTATTTTGTTTTAGTTTAAATATGAAGGTTCCCAGAGCCAACCAACACAATATAGTTGTATCCATGGGATGCATTTAATTCTTATACCATGAGTCCACTCAAAATAATTTTAAAGTTAAATTGATTTCTTTACGATTGATTCATAATAATACTTGCTTAATATAAACTGATCAATTTACTATTCTTAAAATAATTACCATATGTATCTTTATGTACTTGACAGTATACGAAACAATTACAAAAACAGCTTGTAGTGAATCTCTGGATTTTAAGAACGATAAAGTGATAATGGTTGCGAGAGGAGAGTGCATTAAGGCATCTTTTAAATCAAATTATAGTTCAGAACTTTCCTGCTTCAAAGAAAAAGACGGATACAATCATCCATTTCCTAATGTCTTCTTACTATCACGTACTTGGCCAGAAAACAGATTAAATGAATGTAAGCCTATTTCATCTGATACGAAAAGAGGGAACTATATTATTAATGACAGCTGTGGATCAATCGGATTTGAATTAAAGGGAAATATTAAAAAAGGTGCAACTGCAGAAGGATGCTTTAGTTTTACAGACGTCACTGATGATATTGAAGGACAATACGTATTCTTACTGCAGATAAAACACGCGGAACGTAAGAGTGGTACGAAACCAAAAACAAGACACTCATTTTTTGGAAAAACGTGCATTCAACTCACAAGTAAGTAACACTTAAACCAAACACAGCCAATGAAAAATTTATGTAGGCATTACTAAACAATGCTTCATCATTTTACTCCGATCCTATATACTCCGATCCTACAGTATAAATTATTTATTATTATATATTATTTTTTATTCAGATGCCATTTACAGGAACAAAATCCACAAAAAACAGTTCATCAGGTAGGATTATGGTTTGATTAGCTGCATAGTTATTCTAAGATTATATTGATATTCCTAGCCA